>NW_026000241.1:21631697-21742706 GCF_001458135.2 Marmota marmota marmota
GAGGGGAGGGGAGGGGAGGGGGGATAGTAGAGGATAGAAAAGGCAGCAGAACACAACAGACACTAGTATGGCAATATGTAAATCAATGGATGTGTAACTGATGTGATTCTGCAATCTGTATATGGGGTAAAAATGGGAGCTCATAACCCACTTGAATCAAAGTGTGAAATATGATATATCAAGAACTATGTAATGTTTTGAACAACCAACAATAAAAAATTAAAAAAAAAAATATTTGGAAACAGGGATATGTATTTAGAGGCTCAATGCTTTGTGAGTCTGTGTGTGTGTGTGTGTGTGTGTGTGTGGTGTCACTTTATTGCTCAAAATAAAGAATCGACATTAGTAGTTAATATTTATAGGATATTTATAAAATTTTGTACATTTCAAAGACAAGACCTACATGTAGACATCAATATTGAACCTTATTTGCGAAGCCATGTAAATAAGTTTGGGGAAAAAAGGAACAGCGTGTTGTAGCTTAAGGCATTCTGTATTCACATTCTAGAATGGCATTTAGTAAATAATGTGATAATAAATACCCTCTCTTTCTATAGCTTTTTGACTTTACAACATTTTGTGTGTGGATTTATTCAATTTTTTTACAATGATACTTTCAACTTGGGAAGATTGGTTTTAGTCCAGTTTTATAGCTTAGGGAGTTGGGGCCCAAGAAGAACATTTTTGTGTATGTTCTTCAGTAATTAATTGGTGATACATTATTTAGTGACATAGTCATGGTACCATAATTCCATGAGAAGACCACAGTTTTCCACATCAGTCCTTATTTATTGTTGGGTTTGATGTTTTCCTCTTTCTTTGTTTCTGCTTTTGGTATTATATTTACGATGACAATAAATCTCTTGCAAATACATATCTCTTTCAGAACTTTTGACCATTAATTTACCTTTTACCCCCAAATTTGAGCACTGGGTCAGAAATTGTGAACTTTTTAAGGCTTCTGATCAAATTACTAGTTTTCAAGGCCAAACATTTCAGATTTATTTTTTATATAGACAAAAAACCAGGCTTGGGAAGAAGAGTCAATGTTATTTTACTCTATATTCCTAATGTCATTTTAGTCTTTTCCCAATCATATTCCATACCTCATGTACCTGTTCCTTTTCTTCTAGTTGATAACTCTCTTTGTATTTGAGATGACATCAAAGATATTCTGCCAATGTCTAGAGTCCATTTATTTCTTAACATCATACTAATTATCTTGGGAGAAGATGTTGATCTTAAATTAACTTACAAGTAAGGATTCTGTACCCAAAACATTTTCTTCCAAGCAAGAGAAGTAATTTAAGTGTCTATGCTAAACCCCCTTCTGTAATATTGATGTGAAAACCACATAGTCAGAGAAATATACCCAATCTCCTTTATTTGCCTTTCACACTGCAGTTAAAAGCTGATGTTAACATGTTTGATAGACATGATATCATTAAAAAGTGAATGTCTCCATGGAGACCCAGAGGACTGCAGTGGGCTCATGAATTATCTGTTCAAATCCGTATCTGTGCCTGTACCTGTACTCTTAGCTCTATCTTCTTATGTGAAAGTCCTGTCTCTGCATCAGAAATAACAGACTTGTCAATTGTGTTCATGGCATTTTCAGATTGCAATTATAAATATTATTGTTACTTCTAATTTTAGGTACCTAGTAGAAGAAATCAAGAAAAGAGAAGGATTCAAGTTACTGATGGAAGTAAGTAATGGTGGAATTGTGTTCACAGTGTGTCACTCAACAGTGATAAACGTGGTAATTTTCTAATCTATTATATTTCGTTGGTTTTTGTGTTACAGACTTAAAAACAAGTCATTAGCTTAATTCATAGAGTCCATTATGTTAATTTACTCTATTAGTGAGCATTTTTCCTTTGTTGGATTCACAGGGAATACATTTGCCTTTAAGTGTTGAAAATTAAAATGCTCAATAATAATTACCAGGGATAATAGTGAATAAATTATGACCTCTATCTTGATATATAAATTGCATAATGAGTGTAGTGCAAATATTCAACTGTGCCTGCATGTGAAAAATCAATTATCAGAACGCACAATAATGCATACATTTTTCTCTTTCTATAAAATAATGAAAGCATATTAGCTTTGAAGCACTGGGAAAATAAGTCATTTTGTTGTTGATGTCGTTGAATTGTTTGCTACACATAAGAAGTAAGGTGGTTACAAAGTTAGAGGAATTCTTTCTAAGATATGAGAATATTGTTTAATTCTGATTTAAAAGAAAGTATGAGGTTTTCTTAGATCTTGTTATAGCCTATACCTTATTGCATTTTTTTAACCTAATATAAAATTACCGAGTGGTTGCAATCTAGGAACTTGTGCTGTATATAAGAAATCTAGTAAATTTTTGGTGAGCATTTGTTTGGCAAGATATATTGAACAATGACTATTTGTCGGGCACAAGTCTGGGCATGCTGGAGATGGGGACAGAGCATGTTCCTGCCCTGATAGTGCTGACATTCAAATGGAAATTGAAAGGCACTGAACAAGCGAATAGATACTTGGAAAATGTCAGGTAGTGAGAACTCATAAGAAAGTACAGGAGAGATAATCTAGTATACAGATAAATGTTATCAGTATGGCAAGTTCTATAATGGAAATGGGGGGACTGGTTTGGCTTGGATGGTTGGATCAGGGCCATTTAAGCTCATCTTTGAGCTAAGACCTGAATGATAATAAATGAGTACAGATGTTTGAGGGAAAAGCATTCTAGGTAGAAGAGAATTTTATGTGTTGGTGCCCTGGAAAGAAGGTGTCTTCAACAAAGAGAAATGAAGTACATGATGCAGTTGGAAATGTGGGCAGAAAGGAGATCAGGTGGGTCAGGCTGATCAAGGTGAGACCTTCAGTTCTTGTTCCAAGTACAGTTACTGGAGATGTTTCAAGAAGGGTGTAGTCTATTCCAATTTGAAAATATCATGCTGGATGTCATGAAGAGAGAGGAATGTGATGGGGTGGAGTGAAGGGAGGACAAGAAGAGAATAAACTAGACAAACTAGGATACTGTTGTAGTAGCCCAGGTGAGGTGTCATGACAGTCCTCAGCAAGTTTGAGAAGCACTTCTCAGGGAATCCAGAGAACAGCTTCTACCACTATCTGCAAAGGCAGCATCAGATTAGGAGGTTCTAAATCTTCAAAGTTCCTGAAAATCTGAGATACAAATGAACTTGCAAAGTCACACTTAAATGACATTTTAGTCAGACTACCAAGAAGCAAGAAGGCAAATTTGTGGGATGTCTAAAGAGAGGCAACCTGGTGCCTTTGACAGGTCAGTGGGTTAAAGAGACACAAAGGAGGAAGTGGTGATAATTGTTTTAGGTTCAAAGAGACTAGAGATACCTAACAACCAAATGCAGCATGAAAGACACTAGTAGAACACTAATTTGAACAAACCAACTATAAAAACTCATTTTTTGGAAGAGTTTTGGGTAACTTTGAATATGAACTAGTTATTGGAGGATATTTAGGAATTATTGATAATTTCATTAACCATAAGAATGGACTTATTACTAAGAATCTGTTGAGTTTTTCAAGGTGCCTTCCTAACCATGTAGGGGAGAAACAACAGTCATGTGATTGGCTTAAGTCAAGTTGGAGTCACTTTTTGGATTTTCTTGAGTCTGAATTATTTCTTTATTTTCTCAAATTTCAGTTGCCTTAGTTTCTCTTAACAATGGAAATTATAGTGCTTATGGAAAATACTGTATACCTTGGATCTGCACAGTCTTCTGATAGATGATGAAAAAACGTGATGAGAAAAAAAGATGAACTGCTTGAGATATTATGAAAATATTCTTCCTAAAGGCTGAGCAGTGTGAGGAAGGAACCTCCTACCATCAACTTTCGGGAATTACATTAATATCTTTGTTAAGAAAGTTAGGGTGGTTTTTAATCAATAGGCAGCCTCTGCTCCTGAGTATTTTCCCTATGGAATTCAGTTGGCCCTTGCAGTGAAGGTGACTTCCTAGATGATCCTCCAGAATTTCAACTATAAGGAGTTTTTTCTTTGTGGTTTTATTTTGTTTGTTTGTTTGTTTATTTGTTTATTTTTGGTATTGGGGATTAAACTGTAGGCCTCTTGCATATATAGCTCATGCTCTGCACTGAGCGACACCCCCAGCACCTCCTATAAAGATTTTTTTGTATGTGATATACGTCTTCCACTTCCTCTTATTTTATTTCAAGAAATAAAATAGAATTACACCTTGAATTTCACATGCAAGTGTCGAATTGAGGAGGATGGAGGGAGGGAGAGACAGACAGACTGATGGTTAGCAGAGAACATCGAGAAATCTAAGCAGAACATTGAGAACAGTAAGTGAACACAATAATTGAGGACCAAGCACTTGAATATCTGATCCTGAAGCAAGCAAAAGCAATGCATATCTTCTTGAAGATGATTGAAAGTTATTATTTTCAATAAATTGTACATTATTCATAGTCACCTGAAAATCATATCTCTACTTTTCCTGGATTGGATCTAAGATCTAATAGATGTTTTCCTAGAGGTATATTCATTCTTACACCATCATTCACATATTTTATTTTCATCTTTTGGGAGAGTCCTAATTATTTAACTTTTGGTTTTCCTTTTTGAGATCTACATTAGGAAGAGGTATTTAGGTTTCATAGACTTGCAGAATTATAAAGCATCTTCAAGGACATCTGGTTGGCCTCCTGTCCATTGCAGGTAGTCAACAGGTGATCAGTCTCTGCTTGTACACTTCCTCCTGCATAGAATCCATTAGTTCATCTCTCTCCAAGGTAGCACAGATTACTCACATTCTAGTACTCAGTGAACCATACTACTAAGATGTGTCAAGCATGTGTGTTTTATGTTACATAGTCATTTTGTTATATAGATTGCCTCTTGGGTCCCACTTCTAGTCTTTGACCTCTTCAGCCCATCCGCCATACTGTAGTATGAGTGGCTTTTCCAAAGTGAAATCTGTTCCCAAGGATGAAACTCTGCAGTGACTCCACATTACCTCTGGGATCAAGCCCAGACTCCCGGCCATGGTCTATGAGGAAACCCCACATGATATGACCTCCACCTCCATTTCCAGCTTCACCTCTTCTCATTAAACACTGTCCCCTCTTCATTCTATTTGCCATTCTTCTGAATTCACTGGCTTCTACATGTGCACTATTCCTTTGCCAGAGTATTATATTCTGAAAAAAAAAAAAAAAAAAAAAAAAATATATATATATATATATATATATATATATATATATATATATCCTTCTTCTGTAATGCTCACTCCATTGTAGTTTATCTGCCTCATCTAGCTCCCTAACTTGCATCTGAATTTCTAGAGGTGAGTATACTAAGTCATGTTCTCATCCCAATGCATAGTCCAGGAAATTCTGGACTATTCATAGTATAGGAAATTCTGATTATTATGTATTACTGTTTAGTTGGCCTTCTGTGGATACTCTGCAAGATTTAGTGTTCCCTTTCAAATATGCTACCCAGAAATTAACACAGTAATATATCTCAACTGATTTTAATGAGGCGGTGTATCCATTTGAAAAGTCATCTCTTTCTACCAATATGGCCCCAAATAATCTAATAGAGTGCAACTGTGTGCCAGATGTGGTACCAAATACTGAAAATAAATTATCTTTCTGTTCCTCAGACCCATGCTGTAGTATAGACAATACCATCTCCATCTCTGTATTATAGTTTAGAAAGCAGATACTTAGAACATGTGTCCATATTCAAGCAAAGATCTTTGGAATTTAACCCCACATCCTTATGAGTCTAAAACCCATGCTTTTTGTACTACCTAAGCCTGCCTTTGACATTTTTCAGTAGTCCAATCTTATTTAAAACCTGGAAGCCTGAAGTCAGCTATAATCCACCATTCCAGCTTGCCTTCATTCAATATTTGCCTGATTGATTATTTGAATCTGTGTGCTGGAGTTCACATTCATACTTATTAAAATGCATAGGACTCGATTTGTTTTTATTACTACTATTCTGATTTAATGACTTTGCAAACGAAGGGGATGACTCCTTTTATATGACTCAGTTTTACTGAACTGTCATCTCTTGGTGACCATGAATTGATTTCTCAAGTGGTCTCTTATCATTTACTCAATAATCCATCCTGGGATTCACATGAAAGCACCTTGGAGTATATCTGTTTCTTTTTCCTATTTGAAAATCAGGATAGATTCATTTTTTCTCTAATGGCAATTTAAAGATTATGACAGTGTTCTTGTTGCTACAGGGTTTTTGTACCCTGCACGACAGAGATGAATTCCTTTTTTATGTCTTTCCATTTTTATGGTTTTTAAAGAACATAGACTAAGCGTTTTCCCAAGATACCCAAGAGGTCATACTTTCATATAGGAAGGGAATTAAAATTAAGTGGCATGTGAATGGTTCTGCTCTGGAAATACTCATTAGAGCTTTGAAGTGTCTTGAAGAAAGCCAGTGTATGAAATACAAGCTACAGCGTGAAAGAGACAGGGGAAAAACTCAAATATGTTCTTAGTGAACATTCAGAGACTGTCTTTCAACTCTCAGTAATTTTGGAAATGATTAAAGTGAAGGTATTCCACCAAATGGAGCATCAAATTTCTTCCAATGAAATGAAGTGTCAAAAGAGCTTTACAGGTTTTCAAATGTCTTTAGCACTGAAATCATCCCATTCTAAAAGAGAATGGGCAAAAGGAATCACAGAAATGTCACTACCAAAATATCTAAACAGAAACTTACTAAAGGGAATAAATTTACAAGGTTTAGGCCTCAAATTGTGAAATATAGCATCTTTTGTACCAGATCAAGTTGTTATAAAATATTTTATAATATTCTCATGAAAATAAAGAAAATCAAATGAATATAGTTAATGATATGTTAATCAGGGTCTATTTAGAAGAACAAAACTTTTGCCTGATAATTTCAAGTGGGAAGGATATATATATGGCAAGAGGAGGGAGAGAGAGATGGGGGATTATTAACATAGAATTACAGTCATGAGGAATTGTCTCATAGGAAAGAAAGAGAAATTAAAAATGTACAGGAGTCGGGGCTGGGCATGTAGCTCAGTGCATAGTGCTTGCCTAGCATATACAAGTCCCTTAGTTCAATCCCCAGCACCACAAAGACAAACAAACAGAACAGGAATACTGATATAGGGAGCATCCACTACTCCTAGGACCCAGACAGAGCACCTGAGGAAGAGGTATTCTGTCTCCCCTCTCCCAGACAAAGATCCAGGCCTTCTTGGAGAGGTGTCACCAATAGTGCACAGGATCTCAGAGAAGTTCACTGACATCATGTAACACTGGCAGGATTTGCTCGGCATCACCCTTTGGAGTACTGAGGGAAGCCATCTCCAAAGAGGTGCCATCATTTGGAGCTCCTTGCAGGCTACCCACTGGGTGACTAGAGAAGTCATGCAAAGCCAGACGCTTGGCTGGTGTCACTCCTCCAAGAAACTACCTGAGGGACATATGACGGGAAATACCATTCATGCCAGTTGGCTATGATGCCTTTTGAGGGGAGAATGCACCTGGAGCTCTTTGCTGCTAAAAAGAACCACAGACTCCTCAGGAGGCCAATGAAGTTTGCATACCAAACCAGGAAGACATACCCACTTCCTTCTCCAGTGTACCTCCAGCACCCTCCACCTCCATTACTGCAGGACACCAAGAGAGGGTGGATTTGGAACTGAAAGGCAATAAATGTATAGCTGACATAAATGGCATCTGGGGGAAAAGTCCTCTTTGATATACAGACATAAAATCCTAGAGTCTAGTAACGGTTAACTATATTTTTCTTTTACTTTCTAATCATAGTTACTTTATTTGGAAAGATTTATTCACATTAAGTGATCAAAGAAGTCGGAAGCCCAATACATTCTAGCTGAGAGTAACCAAATCAATTATAAATCAGAAATCCAAGTGTGAATTATGCAGACTTTAAAAATCTATTGTAGTCTCGTGATAAATGTTTGTGGAAATTGAGTTCAATTACATAGTACTTCATTTTAACTACTCTATATTTTGAAGATTTGTAACTCTATTTTTTGTCGTATCTAATAGGAATGTTAAAATTTTTAAAGATGAAAGGGTGATCAGATCAATGTTCTTGTTAAGCTGGAAATATTCCCGAGCACTCACTTGTGCCTTAACATCCACTAAAATCAGAGCTCTATATGATATCAGTCTTGATGTTAAGATATGAGGTGATAGTTGTTTGCTCGCTCTTTGTGCTTTGTACTGACATTCATGCATAATTCTGATGGTTATTGAGAACTATCCTCACATTGGTTATCTGCCAACTGTATTTGTCATGGAAAAATGAAAGTCCTTTCAAATACTGTCAGTGATAAGCCTCAAATGAAGAGTATTCTTTCCCAAATATAATTCCAGGTGTCCAATGTGTGAATCCCCAACATAATGTCTCAGATCACCTGGTTATTATGATTGCCTTTGTCATGGCTCTTGTTATATGGTTTAGTGAGGACAAAGCATGGTTTGTGATAATGGCTGGGTTGAAGCCTGTTCTGGAACATCATCCGGTGTTTAACCACATCATGTCTGATAGGAAAACAGGCTGGTGGGAAAGGTAACTGAACTAGAGCCCATAGTTCATACCATTTTCCCAAACATAGATCACATACTACCCACTTTAGAAGATGTCAGCTCTTTAGCCTCAATCAGACCCTGGATCTGAGCACAGGAACTTGGACCCCCCTGGTTCATTCACATTTTTACTGAAGTTTGAGAGCCAGGAGTCAAGATGATATCATTATCATTGTTACCTCCTCCTTCTTTCTCCTCCTCCTCTTTGTCCTCCTCCTTCGTCTTCTCCTTTTTATCCTTAGAAATATTGGCTAGGGTTGTGGCAGTGCTGGCTAGTGAAGCCCAAGTATGTCACACTGCTATCAATTCACAGGGCTTTTGTATTTATCAGGTACAGCTAGTAACAAAAGGCTAATTTTAGCTGCCAAAAGAAATTTTGGAAGGATATAGTGGTGAAAAAAAAAATAACTTAAGGATCACTGTTGAAAAGGAAGGTCCTGTGCATATGTCGATCAGGCACTGATTGATGGTCAGCACTGCTTTGAGTCAGCTCCACGTTCATGGTCTGTACCCACCTTTATGTAAGAGAATCTCCTAGGTGCAAACATGGGGGAAAAGATTTACTAATAGGCTGTTGTTAGAAATTAGTCAGATGGATGTCTACTCTATAAGATTCTGACTTATTATCAAAGTTATACACACAAGATAACTCTTAAAGAGATGACCTAAGAATTTAAGAAGTATTTGTTTGTTGTATTCTAAATCTTAAGGTAGTAAGGAAATTTTCAAATTTTCTTAATCCTCAGCCTGAATATGCCAATATTTGCTTTTGGTACATTCCACCAAGCCTTAGAGAGATGGAAGAAGGACCAGAATTCTGGGAAAAACTCCATTTGGTAAGTAATGAGGAAATTATATTTTTTCTTTCTAATGAGATAAACTCAATGATCATGTCTGTTGATGCTATAGATAATTCTGTACTTGTTGTGGCCTCTTGAAGATTCCAAGAGGTGGCTCCTACTGTATTAGAAAATAACAACTTGTCAAATGATTCCATCTAACAAATCAACAACACTTGAGGTACACACTCAAATTCAAAACAAAATTGTGCTGTTTGCAAGATGAGTGGAGAATTAGTTAGAAGTTCTGTTTCCCAGGGTACAGAAAATGTGGTCTGGTAACAAACAGGACAAAGGTGAAAGTTGTGTGATGAACAGCTCCTGCTCTCAGCTCTGTGGGAGCATCTCAGTGATTGCTGCATCCCCTCAGTTGGAAATAATGTTAGAAGTCTCAATCTGACATCCTTTTTAAGTGTGCAGCATTTGTCCTCTTCACCAATGAAGTCCTGTGCATTACACCCAAGAGCTCCCAGGAAGAAAATGAAAGAAATTCCAGGAATGGTTTTCAGTTAATCACCCAACAGAATGTGCTTAAAAGTGTCTCCACGCCCAGCTGTTGAGAACTGAAAATCTAGAGTAGGGAGAAGTCTAGACTCCAGGGCCAGCTGTGTCTCATCCACACCTTGCCTATCTTGCCTCTAATCCAGAATCCAAGAACTTTGAAGTCTCATGAGCCAAGACTACTTGATCCCACCCCCTGCAGTATGAACATAATGTTATGTTGAAAGTGAACTTGAGAGTTCCCATAGGGATGTTGTAGCATCAGAACTCAAGATGGTTTGGTACCATTAAACTTAAACAATCCCTTATCCCTGTGTCTTCCCTCCCAAGCCACGCAGAAGACTCCATGCCCTTGGTTAGTAAAAGGCTCTGACTTGCAATCTGCTTACTCTCCTCAATGGAGAAAACAATAATTATTTTAATAACTTTTATAGTGATAGCCCTCCTACATGCCCTTTGAAGGAAAGGACAGACTTATCTGTCAGGCAACAGTGCACATTGACTGAGTGCTCACTGTGTTATGCTCTGGAGATACAAACATCCAAGAGCTTTGTCTCTGCCCTTGAGAAGTTCATGTTCAAGGAGGCAATGAGTAAAGAGACAACCAGTAAATGGAGATAAACTCTGTTTGCAGTCAAAGTGGAAAGAACATCTTCCTCAGCATGCATCCCTAGAGCTGTGTCTTAGACAACACACGGATGCTAGACAAAGAACAATTGTAAAGACATTCATGCCAAGAAGAATCACAGCACAAAGACCCAGAGGTTCAGGTGGGGAGGATGGGGTTCAACACCATAGGGGTGCATAGGAAAAGTGATGGGAGAGGAGAGAAAAGCAGCAGGGTTATGGGGCTTTCTCTTCCAATATAAAGAGCTTGGAATTTTTGCCCTGACATTAAGAGAAAGAATATCTTGCCTTGCCTTTCAGCCATGTCCATCTCTAGTCTTACCTGCCGCAGGTCATTTTCTGTTTCCTCATGATGCATTACACCTCCTGCACTGGGACATAGTAGATGACTAATACATATTCCACCTATTATCAAACCTGAGGTCAGGCAGCAAAAATGAGGAGAGGTGGCTGTTGTTACCTGTGTCTGGGCCTTGACAAGCACTTCACTATCCATTTCAGGTGGTTAGCATAGTCCTCGGGATTTTTCTTGTATTTTTGTCACACAGCACAAACAGGAAAGTGCTTAAGAATACATTTCAGATGGTAAGTAATCCATAAAAAGAAGCAGGAACTGGACAATGTGAGAATTTAATAGTGAGGTTTAGAGGCACATTTTTTACTTTGATAGAATGCGACTGGTGATTTTTGACAGGGTGGGGAGAGAAACTGCTTCCAGATGAGAAAGATATGATTGCCATCTTTCTCACTAAACTAGAAATAATTTTTGATTTCTAAGAAAGCAAATGGACAATGTGATTTTTGTGTTTTGTTGACTCAGTAGTATCGCACAGGTAAGGATGAAAATGAGCAGATCATTTCATTGTACTGGGGAATATTTTTCACTCATTATATTACTTTCTATTTTCAGAAAATTTGAAATTGAAATGATTTGAAATGAGAGAATTCAAAATATTATATACTTTTAACTTAATTGGAGATTAAACATGAAGTGTTTATCGTTTCTCTTATGGTTAATACCCAATCTTCTTATGGTTCCTATCCATCTTTCCATTTTGGAAATACTTTTCTGCCATTTTAAACCATCTTTTCCTATTGTCTGATCTAATATTATATGATTTTAATTCTCGTGGATGCTTTTGATTAAAAACAAGGAATGCTGCACACAAATTATTGTTGTTCTTCGGGTTCTGAGTTTCCTATTATTCTGTCTTTCTCTGTGTGGGTGCATGTGCATGAATGTGGTAATGTGGATGTGAGGTATCTATATCTACTGTTGATCTCTATGGTTTTCTGCTGACTGTAGTACAAGTATGTGATTTACAACCCACAGTGTACTTAATGCACACTTGAAATTTATTTCAGGATTTACTTTGGATGGAGAATCACAAACAAATAAATAAACCAAATAAGGCTTTGCCCCTTAGATTCACACTAGTGTCAGGTTGTGCTGTCAGATTTCAGAATCACTGGTTGTGATAAGTCTTCCCTTTGTCAGGAGAAGGGGGAGGGATTATTTGATAATGAGTTTGAGTTTGGAGTGTTGGTGTACACAAATGGGTGTGTGTGCTTGCAAATATGTGTGCACATATGTGACTGTTTTTGAGAACAGTCACTCTGCATCTGATACCTTGACAGTTACTCTGTGACACTATACTGAAGGATATTCAAGCCCTGAATTCCAGTGACTTCTCTTCTTAAGATGTCCTCCCTGAATGTGTTTCTTTCTGATTCTTTTAGGCATTATGATATCCTAGATCTTCATTAGCTCCCTGTTTAGATTGTATTTGCCTCTTTTCTGGTCCCTTTGCCTCCTGCCATGCTTTCTCCAATTTATTTTCTTTTAATTTTTTAATTTTTGTTCTTTTTAGTTATAAATGACAGTAGAGTATAATTTGACTTATTCATACAAACATGGAGTATATCTTATTTTAATTAGGATCCCCGTCTTGTGGTTGAACATGATGTGGAGAGTCACTGTGGTATATTTATCTATGTACACAGGAAAGATATGTCAGACTCGTTCACTGTCTTTCCTATTCCTGTCCCCCTCCCCTCTGCCCACTCCCCTTTGTCTAATCAGTTGAACTTCTATTCTTCCCCTCCTCCCCTTGTTGTATTTTAGCATCCACATATCAAAAAGAACATTCAACCTTAGGTTTTTTGGGATTACCTTATTTCTCTTAGCTTGATAGTCTCCAGATCCATCCATTTTATGGCAAATGTCATAGTCATTCCTTTTTTTTTTTTTTTTGGTGCTATGGATTGAACTCAGGAGCACTCAGCCAGTGAGCCATATTCCTAGCCCTATTTTGTATTTTATTTAGAGACAGGGTCTCACTGCATTGCTTAGTGCCTTGCTTTTGCTGAGGCTGGCTTTGAACTCGTTATCCTCCTTCCGTGGCCTCCCCAGTCGCTGGGATTACAGGTGTGTGCCACCACACCTGCCATAAAGTCATTCTTTTCCTACCTGAAGCTTTGCTTTATCTTCACTCTCCTGCTGGAAGACTCTGAATTGCTCCCCATTCTTTGAAGCAGCCATTTTTAAACCTGTCAGACCTAATGACCACTCTTCATAGTAAATAATGTTCTCTTTACCCTCCTAAGATGAAACCAATAGAAAATATGGTTTACTTATATACATAATTTCATAAAGACTGTATAAGACCTCATATGTAGTATAAAGGAGAAATCCATTTATAATGAAAATGCTTTTTTATCACATCAGAGTTTGAGTATGACAATATCACAAGACATGTAGAAGCGATAAGATTCTTGTACATATTCTTAGAAATAGTGAGTGTAAGCCATACACAAATGCAAACTTTGTAAATGGGTGATGTTGGTGATGCAAATAACAAGAAAGGTGTGGTAATGGCAATATAATTTTCAAAAATGGTGCATAGGGCTGGGGTTGTGGCTCAGTGGTAGAGGACTTGCCTAGCATGCATGAGGCAATGGGTTCACAACACCACATTAAAAAAAATCTAAATTAACAAAATAAAGGTAAGATATTAAATATTTTTTAAAATGATGCACAGATCTTCATAAAACTCTGAAGTAAATATATTTTCCACTGCTTTACATGGTAGTAAAAAACAGTGGTTTTAAAAAAAATAGGCACAGAGTATTTGATATTGCATGGAAAATAGAGTTATCTGAAGGGCTTGAATGATTATAATCAGGATTTTCATCTCCTGAATTTTCAGTAGAATATTTGAAAGTTGGGCAAGTCCTGGGCCAGTTCTTTGGTGCTCAAGGTTGCCCTACACATTGAGGGCAGCTGGAGTGTCTGGTCTCCACTCACTGAATTCCAATAGTAATCCCCAAACACCATGAAAATTAAAAATATTTGCACCTATTTTCAAGATACTGCTTACAAATGTAGTACCATCCCTTGAGAACAACTGGTCCACCTAATAAAATCTAGTCACCTCTGCTTGGCATCCAAAGCCTCCATAGGTGGTCCTAAGGTACATTCCTAACTCAGTCTAATGTCACTTCTAGTATTGAAATCACTGTACTGAATAAATGACCAGAGAAATTTCACTGATTTGTCTAAATTGAGGAAACACATTAGGAACTAGGTCATGATACCTTTCACTAATTAAATTGGCAAATAACTGTACTTCTTACAGTTGATGAAAGTCTCAGTGGATTCCTATAAGCTACCTATGGGTATATAAATTTGTAAGTTTTATTTTAAAGAATAACTTTATAAAACATATCTCATGCTTTGATTTTGCATATATTTTTCTTCCAAAAATTCTACTTCTACAAATGTATTCTTTTGAATAGTTATAGAATTGTGAGGGGTGAAAAGCTACACAGAAGTTCATAGCTATTATTTAAAATAGCTAAATTTTAGAAGTAACTAAATATTCAGCTATAGGGAATTGCTTAAATTTTAATAAAGAATTTATACACAAATTTATAGTCTTCAGACAATTGGTATTCCATTCCACAGCAATATAGTCATAATATATCATTGCTGGGGAAAAAACAAGTTATAAATCAGCCAATATAGTATGATACCAATTTGGAAAATTATGTGCATATATACATAATACATAAATACATATAAAATACTCTGTGCTTGGATTAAGGGCAGATAACAGGCATCAAAATATTTTAAAGACAAATTTATATTGCTTTTTCTTTTAAAATTTTTATGCAACTTCCTAATTTTCTACAATTAATTTATATTACTTTTTTGAAAATAGTAACAAAATACTAGTAATACTGTAGAAGTGTACAATTATTGACCCAGAAAGCCATAAGTTTTATTTTAAGCAGAAGCTAGCTAGTAGTTAAAGAACAACTGTGCCTTTATTTGTCTACATGTATTACTTTTTAAACACAGTATGTGCATTTAAAAAGTACACACGAAGTGTTTTATGTATAAGTTTGACATTTTTAATTTTTAAAAGACATTCTCATTTTTTCTTCTAGAACCACAGGAGATGGTCTACTTTGGAGACCATGATTAAACAATATTCAGTTAATTTGCCTATTATTATTTTTTTCATGTATTTTCCCAGATATAACATTTAGTTGACATCCCTTTTCTCTCCTTCTCTTTTGATCTTGACCTCCATACTTTCTCTGCATGTGTGTCTCTCTCTGCCCCACTTCTCCCTCTACATCCGTTTCTATCTCTGTCTCTACCTCTGTGTCTGTCTCTGCCTCTACTTTTATCTCATTTACCACAATGTGTGCACCATCTGCACTGGTTTCAACTTCAGGGTCATGGCTCTGATGGTTCACAGTGAGTTCTCCTGGTTTCCTAGGAATCCCTCAAAGCTTCAGGCATCGAAATAGAGCTGTACTTTACATGCTAAAGCCACAGCCTAAAATAAGTTTGTGCAAGATTGTTTCTTCCGAAGCTGGTCCACAGTGATCAGATCTTGAGGATGCAGATGCTGGAATGGAATGTAAAGATAACTTTGGATGCATAAGCTCCACAGATGTAACTGAAAATTCTATTAGTTTGTTTTGCCTCACCATTACTCAATGTTCGAAGGCAGATTTCCTCTTTTGTTGGCGTTTCATAAATAATTCTACTTTATACCAAGAAAATTTACTCTTGAAAGTTCTTAACAAGCTGTCATTTTTAATCTTGCATGGTCATTTGAACCTTTTTTTTTTTTTTTAATCTGCTGATGTGCAATTTGTAACTAATGCTGGTCATTTATTACAGGCTACTTTCCCCTCCACAGTAAAGGAAGAATAAATCTTTTAGAATCCACTAGATGGGTTTGTTGTTTTATTGCTTGTTTGATAATATAGCTTGATATGATATTCCAGATAGCTTTAGAGAAAATTTGGTATTGTTACTGACAGGCTTTTGATTGACAGTTCTTGAAGACAAGACTGAATGATCTGGGCATGGTCATTGCCTCTATAGAAGCCTCACAGATGTACAAACAGCCACTTCTTGGGATTGTAGGCAGGGTGTCAATGTCCCTTGTCTTGCTCCATTCATTTCCTGATTATTCTTTTTCACTTTCAACGTCTGGTATCCTCTCTCCTCTCTGACATATATAATGCCTTCTGCTCTCTTTGGTGTGTCTCTGCATATGCTGGTGTGTAAAAGTATGGTTCATAAAAATTTCGAGAGCTTCTGATTCTGATTGAGAATTCCTATTCTGATTTGTTTTTAATCATCATTTGTGATAATGGTATATCCAATCTCTCATTTTTGGATTATGTACTGAAAAAATCCTGTTTATCTAAAAGTGTAGAGGAATTTAAAAAAATAATAATTAAATAAATAGGTCTTTTAAAATTTTTTTGACATATAATTCATAATATAGTCTTCAAAAATCCTCAGCTTTTTAGTGGATAGACCTCATTTTTAAGCTGACATTGCTTCAAATTTCATATTTAAGGAGAGTCTAATCTAGAAGTTCCATTTAAATCAAGAGTTTCTGGATGTGACTTGCTCTGCTGGTGTCTGGGATATGATGCCTAAACAGTGAATTTCCTACATATTGTAGGTACTGTGTGCTCTTTTCCCATGCTATTAAGACCTGAGATAAAATACCTCTCTTTTGAGTAGTGTCTCAGGTAGAGATATGACTGTGCATAGCTTGTCAGACATTGTAGTTATTATCAGTTTTGTTCAGGTGTCATTCTGCATTTAAAGTCCAAGAGCCATGGGCTGGGGGTATAGCTCAGTTGGTAGAGTGCTTGCCTTGCATGCACAAGGCCCTGGGTTCAATCCCCAGCACAGACACACACACACACACACACACACACAGAGACACACACAAAAGAGCCACGTAGGCTCTTCCCACTTGAGGGTGGCCTTTTGTAAATCAGCTGGAGAAGCTGGGGTGTCCCTTTGGCTGAGGAACAGGGGTACTCCCAGTGTTTTGTGGCTTTTATGCTCATCTTTATTCCCTAGTGTTTAGTCACAGTCTAAGTAGCTACTCCAATGAATTTATAAAATTTCAACCAAGTAAACAAACAATAACAACAACAAAACATTCCAGCAAAATTCTTGTTGATTATGCATTTACAACAGGGAAAATTCACAGCAAGTTTTCTATTGTATTTAACAGCATCTTTCAACACATGGACAATACACATTTTATTTTGTTGTTATTATTAATTCACATTTATTTACTTGCTTCATTATGTTGCATTTTGACCTTTAAATATTTACAAACACAGATAGAAGATTTTTTCATGAGTAATGACTTAATTCTTCAGGAAATAGTCAAGTACAGATGTCCTTATTTTAAAAAAATGTTTTTTTTCGTTCTTTTATATTTTTTCTCTCCTGAGTTTAATAGCCTTCTCTCTTTTGCTTCTGTTGGACTATTCTAATTACTGTGGGAGAAGTTCTGAGCTTGGCTCATCTGTTGAAAATTAAAATTGAGCAGAAGGAAGCTGTCTGAGGCTGATCTCATGGTGGTCAGGATGAGGCCCTTTCTTTAAAGAAGGGTTTCCATACAGGTGGCCTCTTGGGCTCATGCCCACTGAACAGTGGTTCAGTCGAGACTGGCTAATCCACAAGCACTCTCCATCACAGTGATGGAAATGAGGCTAAGGAACACAGCTACAGCTGCATCTTACAAATATCATTTTGTCCTTTGGGTCTGCCATTCTACACATGTGCAAGGTGGGACTATACTATGCTCTGTGCCTGAGTACTATAGGCCTTGTCTATAGCATTTGTATATCAACCATATTTCAATCTTCAGTTTCTTTACTCTGTTCACGTTATTAAGTCCAACTGAAATAATTCTGAATTTTCAAATATAACAGTGTGGTGAGTATTGAGGAAATGAAGAGACTTAATTAAATGTTCATGTAACACTTACCACTGTGTCCCTGAGTATAGTGTCATTTAGTTTATTCACTCAGGAGTTGCAAACCCAAATTTCTATAGAAGCTGGACATGTTGAATCTATGAGGAGGTCGATGTAATACAATAAGGATTAGTGGGGACTGTGGCAAACTGGAGAGAACTGGCCCAAGTCAAGGGAGCAATCTCTACACAGCTCCTGGTAATGACTGCCATATGGGAATGAGGGTTTGGGTTGGCGGTTCTTCTCTTTTTAGAAAAAGCTATAGTTACAGACACTATATGAACTGTCTTTTGATTTTGATGTTTTAAATACTGGAAAATATTTTTTAAATTTATATATCTGACAGTGGTATTTCAGGCTTTCCATCAGCTTAAATTTCACCTAAAACGTCATTCCTTAACTATCTGTCTCCACACATGTGACCCTGGACACTCCTAGACATGAGGGTGTGTCATTTCTTTGTCTTCCTTCTCTGAGGGACACCTAAGCTCTGTGTCATCTGCAAGAAAGAGAAAACTGTCACCTGCTGTCAGACCTAAAAGAGGGTATTTTTAGGACTGTGACCTTGTGGCAAAGGTGACAGCACAGTGAAGATACATAGATGAATTTTCTTTCCTGTGTTTTCTCCTTTTTCCATCCTCAGGGCGAGGCAGGGCTTCTGGGCATGAAGCCCCTCTTAAGCCTTGCCTGGCCTGGAGTCTTCCCTCTTCCTGCCTTTTCTGAAAGCCTGATCTGACCTGTGAAGGTAGCATAGAGGAGTCAAAAAGACAGGAACAAGGGAGGGAGGAGAGATTGCCCTCGAGCTGAAGGAGAGCTGGAGACAAGATCTGTACAGGTGGGGATCATGCCAACTTCTCTGTGTTGGGTGTCCTGAGGAGGTACTTGTCCCCATCTCTGTGTTCCAGACGCTGGAACTTTTGCCTATATCTTTGGTAATGGCACAGCACAGCCACAGTGTGCCAAGAAGTCATGTTGATCCAGATCCTAGTTCAGTGATAACAAGGAAGCACCAACAACCTAAAGGTTCGCCTTGGCTAAGAGCCTGTAACCTCTGCAGGACCCCCCGGTGCTGTGGGAGCCATAATCATGACAGAGGTTGACTTTCAACCTGGCCTAGTAGGACACAGGCTTGAAATTGGATTTAATTTTATTTAAAGGAAATAAAGTATGATGACATTTCTTGCACACCTGAGTTTATGGAACAAAATTCATACCCACAGCACAACCATTAAGGAAATTGCTCTGGACTTGATGCAGTATTTATTGTTGCAAAATAAAGAATGAACCCCGGGCTGAAAGGAAGAGGAAAAAAAAAAAAAGACTTTTTTTTTCATTATCTTTGAAGTTTCTTTGCCAGTGCCAAACCTGCCCCCTGGTGGCCCTTCTGCTCATTACTCCTTTCATAGCTGAGAACTGATGGAGTAGATGCCCACCCAACAAATACTGTTACAATGTGACAGAATGACAGCATCACGACTGTCAGGCAGCACAGTCTTCAGACCCAGAGAGGCTCACCTGAGGAAGACATTGTCCGAGGATCGAATTGTTCCTGCTTCACTTTGAATGTGCTTTTGTTTCTCTTTCTGCATCTTCTCCTTGGAGGTGGTGGTCCCTGTCTCCACAGCCCACTTTCCCACGCATGCCTTTGGGGCTGACTTTCTGTTCAGGACCTCATTCCAGCTGCCATCACCACCTCCCTTACTCTCAACTCTCCCACCCTCCATTCTTCTCTCCCTTCCTATGTTTCTCAAAGTTTCACTGTTTTTCCTCCACCATATTGCTCCCCTCCATCTATAAGCATGTGCAGGCTTTGACCAAGGACAGGATTACATGATTTCCCCTTCATATTTTTTCCCTCCAGCCACATCACTGTCTCCTGCTCCATCCCATTGGATGGCACTCCAGAAAAGCTCAAACCCTCTCACCCTGGCCAACAATCCCTGTCACAGGGTCTCAAGCTGTCCCTGTAGTTGTGGGTACTCAGACCTCCCCCACCCCCACCCCGTATTTTGCCATTGTAAACAACAGCAGATAAACATCTTCATGGTCACATCTTTTGTTGCTTTTAATATTCCAGAATGTAATGTGGCTCAAAGTTTAATTGCTGATTTATGAAAACCAGTGTGATTTTGAGTCTGATTATGGCTACACATTACTAATTTTGAAGAAGTTTATATCCATTACAATACCTCCAAAATGGAGTAAAGACTGGATTCCATTTAACCATGGAAAAAATCTGTTAAGTTTGCTTTACTCACATTGTATTTATATTTGTTGATGGGCTGAACAATTTTTTTTCTCTCTTTACTGATTTTTTTTTCACATTTTACCTTTTATATTTTGAGCTCTCATGTTCTCTTATACATTTGAATGAAGGTATATATCGTTTGGGTTTTAAAGCTCTCTTTGTCATGTGGAATACAAATACTGCCCTCAGAATAATGTCCTTTTTATTTTAGTCTTGCTGTTTTTTCATTGTACAGAAGTTTTAAATTTTTCATGTATTCAAATCTGTCAGTCTTTCCCTTCATGATTTATTCCACTGCTTCAAAGCTGAAGTGACTGTTCTTTCACAAATCTGATAAATATTCTATTCCATCTCCTGCTGATTTTTCTGTCATTCAATTTTTGTATTTAACTCCTTAATCCATGTGGGGAATAATTTTGTTTACTTTATCAAGTACCCATCTCACCTGGTTATTTCCCCAAATTATTCACAAGTAATTCCAGTTTGGTTTATTAAGTAATTCTTCCTGATATTTTTATTATGAGAAGTTTGTGTTATCATGTGTTACATTTTTTAAAACACTATTCTATTTCTGGATTTTCCAATCTGTTCTATTGATCTGTGTTCCTGTTTTTGTGCCAGGAACCAAAGATTTTAAATGGTATTGCTTTATAATATGTTCTCAAATCTAAAACTACCCTCCTGGCTCTTTTGAAAATTAGCATTCTTTAATAGGATATGTATTTTTTCATTTTAAATGTCTTTTAGAACCTTTTCCTTTCCTGCCTTCCTTCCTCCCATTCTTCTTTCCTTTCTTTGTATCTTTTTTTGAGTTAAAAAGAGATCTTAAGATTTTTAGTGATTTAAATGTAATATCTTTGTAACTCATTGGCTGTGTGACCATGGACATGATGGATAAGTTACTTAAACCTTCTGTGCCTCCATAAAGTTCTTATCAATAATATGGAGGAAGTAGAAGTATCTATCTTGTAGTATTTTGATGGGGATTGAATGGGAGCAAAGTGCTTAGTATAGTGCCGGGGACAGAGTAAATTCTGGATAAACATGAGCTCTCATTATTATGAATCCTATTACTTCACCTTTGTAGGACTTTAGGAACCTCAAATATCTTTCTCTTTTCCTGTCCTTCTCCAAAGTGCCTTATGCACTGAGGCAATAATAGATCTCCTAATTGTAAATGCTCATGTTTCTCCTTTGCCCCATAAGAAAGAGTCCATAACCATTTAGGGACTGATCTCATTGAATAAAACTCTCTCACCTATCTCCTGCTAATCCTCATCCTGTCCCCTGTCTTCCTATGGAAAAATCAGCATACCACTATTATTAAACACATGGAGGTGCAGTTAGAAAAATCCAAGTTCAAATCCTGGTCTCTCCACTTCCTTATCCTTTTGTCAGAGCACCTTACCACCCCATGCCTCAGTTTTCCTCATCAATAAATTCATAGTGCAGTGCTGGGGCTGGGGTTCAGTGGTAGAGTGCTCACCTAGGAAGCATGAGGCACTGGCTTCGAATCCTCAGCAATACATAAAAATAAAATACAGTGTATTGTGTCCACAATAATACATATTTTTAAAAAAATTTCAGTGCAGCTTCAATATCCTTTACCCAAAATGCTTGGGACTGGAAGTATTTCAAATTTCAGAGATTTAGGGATTTGGGAATATTTGCCTAGACTTTACTGGTTGTGTCTCCCTAATCAGAAACTCTGAAATCTAAAGTGATAGGGGGTGATTGTTGATCTTCTTACCTTCTTGCATCCACTCACATTGTTCCCTTTGTACCCTGGAGTTTTACTTCCCTATCCTACTACCTCTTCCTTATTTAATTACCTAATATGCAATGTTGCCCTGGAGGCTACACACACCAACACGCACACACACACACACACATTTATACACATACACTGATGAAGCCACTTGTAGCTTTCAATCTCGTATATAGGCACTTTTATGTCTGACCATACCTCAAAATAGACTGTCAGCCCTTGGCTTTCCCAGGAAATATTTCCTGACACCTGATTGTTTGTACCCTTTCAACAAACTGCTGTGATACATCTGCTCCCCCTGAATTGGCCCCTAATATAGCAAGATTTTTGGCGGGGGAGGTTGGAACTATAGTGACGTACTAGACATGAGAAACAGACAATGAGAAATTGCCCCAAAGAAGAAACTTTTGGTGAGTTTTAGCACAGGGATGATATATGGTAATCTCTCCACTCTCAGCAAAAATTCTCTCCTTTGTATGAATGGTGTTGCTGATGAAGGGGAGATGAAGACACTGGGAGCACGCCCCACCCTGGGGTTAACCATAGTGAGTGTAAGTCTCCCAATCTGCCTAGCACAGAGCTCAGAGCAAAATAAAAAACAGGACTCTTTGCTCCAAAATAATCCAGAATTTTAAGATGATGCCAGCAGAGTATTAACCCAAGCATGCTTTTTCCGAGGGCAGGGCCATGTGCAACTGCCCAGGTTGCATGCCCTGGAGCCAGCCCCAATGCTGAGTGTTTAGTAATGATTGCTAGTAGTCTTACTTCTTTTAATTTTCCCACATTGTTTCTATCATACAATAGATGCACAATATGTGTTTGCTAAATGAAAATCAATGACTTAAGGCAAGAACTAGTGTGTTACTCCTTTGGGTAACTCAATTGTATGCTTATAGTGGTTTTCTAGACACACAATTGTCCTTACCTTCCTTGTCCATCATCATACCTGTAGAAGTTTTAAAAAATATGGTCACTCAGCCTGAGAGTAATGGACCTTAGGGTCATCTTTTTATCCAGCTTTTCTGATGTGCCAAGAGGGCTGAAAGTCTGTAGTCCTTATAAGTGATGAGATTTGAGGTTAATAAAGAAGACATTTGAGGGGAGATAAACATTTTAATGAGTCTGCTGAAGTTGTCATCAGCCTCTTCGGTCTTGTGTAGGTCTAGAAGATTTGGTGTTGAAAGCTGCCCTCTACTTGTGTTATATTGGTGAAATCATCATATATTTAGGGGAAAAAAAGGAGTCAAATTTGCAGGTGTGACTTCAGATGGCTAAGCCTCTCTTGGACTTAGCTCAGATTTTTTTATACTACTTATCCTTGAATCGTGCTCTCTTTCTCGTGAGGATGGCCAAGAGATAGTAGTCCCTCACTGTTTTAGGGGGTAGGGATATTTCAAATGCTGGCAGGACTGCAGCAGAGTTTGTCAACTGCATTATCCCATGCCTTATTCAGAATGGGGACTGTCTATACTACACCTTGGGGGAGCCGATTGTCCAGGTGGTTCTGAGGTGGAGCAGAATATCGGGATCTGTGAAGTCAGTACTAATCATCTCTGGCAGGGAACTGACAAAGAGATGGTCAGAGAGACAGAATTCTCATTTGAATCTGTGTGTGTGTGTGTGTGCATGCACACAAACACAAACACAAACACACACACACACATATTGAATGCCTATGGAGGGCACCCCCCCTTTTCAGGATGCCTGGGTCACATCCTCTTCTTACAACATTTTCTAATAAAGTAGTCATCCAGGGTCTTAGAAAAATGATAACTAAAGGCTGAGGTTTCACGAAAGCTAACAGAAAAGACAAGAAACTAGCTACACTGAATGTCTCTTCTTCAATTTGTGCAGAAGAAGCTGGTTTTCAGCATGTGATGCCGCTGAACTGCAGCTTTATTTTTCTTAGACTCATGCAAGTGTAATCTGACAGAAATGTTGCAAAACCAAGTTATGATTTGTTTCAGTCTAAACACGAGAATCTATCAAATCATGTCTTGGAAATTAGTTTCTACTGCATATCTTCTTATAGTTTGAGCAGAGGAAATACCTTGGGTCTGAATTCTCATAATTCTATAAGAATTACATCCTTCATATCCTCAGTTATTATTTAAGAGAGCTAAATTTTGAAAATTGCTTAAAGCAGTTTAATTTTTAATTATTTTTTGGTACAAAGTGTAAACATAAAATCGCTTTTCTGGTAACTTCATTAAACATAAATACGAATATATCAAATATAAATGTGATATGTAAATTTATGTACCAAATATAAATTTACTTTGTAAAATATTTAGTATATTAATATTTTCTGTGCTATTATCATAAAAATAATAGTTAACACAATATTTTTAAATCCTATTTTTTAGAGAGATTTAAAGTTTAGTTTAATAAGAATACCCTATAAAAGTTTGGTTCTTTTTTTTACAAAGGAAAAAAAATCAATGAGAAGGTAATTGTTTTTACTTTATTGAACTTATATTTTCCAAACATGGATAACCAAATCTTCACCATTTAAAAAATATATTTTCTGATACCTTCTGATTTCTTCACTTCACAATTTAAAAATCTCAGGTCAAAAGCTGACTAAAATTTTTACCTATAAAATATTTCACATAGTCATATGTATACATGTAAGTGTACGTACATTTATATACATGTAATTACATATATATGTTGAATGTGTATACAGATACATATATTTGTACACACAAAGATTTTTGGTAGAAATCAGAGGGTACAAAGTATGTTGAATAAAAAGGGCTCATAAGCTTATGAAAATACCTTTTTCAAAATTTCTATTGTCAGATTTTTGATCAGTCTATTGAATAGACCTCAGGCGTATGTTGTGTGTTTTTTAATATATTGGCAATTCAGAAAAGTTGCATGAAAACTTTGAACATAGTCCTATTGAGGACTCTTATATTGAAGTACAGGGTAGAAACTGCCACAAACCATCTCCACCTAATCCACTTGCTTCTAGCACTGCCTCTACCCCAGGCCTCTCTTTCCACACTGTTAGAGGACCATGTATAATCAGCTGCAGAATCATATTGTCTCATTGTCTAAAGAACTTTCAGTGCTTTCTCTGTCAAGTGCAAGCTTCTAAGTAGGGAAGGAGAGGCATCTGGCAACAGTGACTTTGCCCCATCTGGAGGCGCGCCTTTCACCTGTTAAGTCACATGGTCTTTCAGATCCCTGGGATCTGTGCACCTCACTTTCGGGTACTTTCTTTTCTTAGAATCTCACTGGCCCCATCTTCCCTAAATACTGCAGATGTGTAATACATGGTCACATGCACATGTATACAACTTCACATTAAAAGTCTTGTGACACACAGCATATTCATGAGTGGCACCTGTTCAGCATTAACTTTAAAAGTACTAAATGCGGGTTTGCCCATAATTGGTGGTGATGCCAAGGGAAGGGTGTGCACTATTGTGTGGACAGTGCTCCGGGTGATTTTGTGACCTAACTGCTGGTATAGTACAGTCATTTTCTCTCCACATTCCCTGGTACACAGACACCTCTAAAAATCTCATTCCAGTTCCCTTTTGATCACTGTGGTCTGCTTTGGTATAGATCTTTTCAACTGGGTAAAATTTGGTGCAGGCTCAAAACTCATTGGGTAAAAAACAAGGGCTAGGCACAGAGTAAGGACAGGGAGCTTACCCCTTACCCAGTTTCCAGTTTTCGTTTGTGCACACACACACCAAATCTTATCTAGATCAGAAAATAAAGGACACCATGAAGTAAAAATAAACATATAAAACCCCAGGTTGAATAGGTAATGGAATGTGAAAATAAATGTGTGTGTGTGTGTGTGTGTGTGTGCGCGCGCGCTAACACTGGGGCCCAGGAAGAGGGCTTAGCCTCTTGTTTTGTCAAACACTCCACATATATTTTGTAAATTTATTGTTCATGCCTATAGTTCACCCAATAAATATATTTGAGTCAATTTTATCTCAGCACCTGAGTAAGGAACTCTGATAGGCTCTGGTTGCCTGTTCCCTAGAGGCTATGCTCAGAATTCTCATTGCTACCCGTGATAGAAAATCTCTCAATGATGTACAATGGGTTAGAAATTCAGTCAGATTTAGGGGAAGACTGGGACTTTATTAAATGAGTAAATAAATCGTACTATTCAAAATTTATATCCAAGGTCTCTTCAGAGGTTCTTCATTAAATGCCTATGTGAAAATTGATAGTGCTGTATCCTTTTTGGAATGGAAAAAAAGAGTTGCAAAATGTTTTTATGGGCTGTGTTCTGCGTGGTAAGTTTTAATCCCTGTTTTGCCAGTTTGAATTAATATTGCTTACATTTCTGATTAGCTATGGATTTTTAAAGGGGCCAGCACAGGAAATAAGCCTTTAATTTTGCTAACCCAAGTGAGAATGGTTGCAGTTGCCTTGTGTCCTCCCTCCCTCCATCAAATGATTACCCACAGTCTTTTTTATTAGTACAGGTGAGCCTCTGCCATCTTTCCATCACCACCCGGATCCCAATTTTTTAAAAATCATATATAGTAGCAATTCTGAAATTAGAGAATGCATTCAGAGCAGAGTCACATTACCAAAGTCACTCTTCACTTTCCAAATGGTATTCCCTTAACTTGAAAGCTCTACTTATCTAAATGATTCCCCTCTGAGTGCTTATCAAAGCCATAATGATTTCAACTGCAAGATGTTTGGTAGTTATTAAATGTGTGGGATTGGGTAAGAGGAAGATAACTATTTGTTACTGATATTTTGTGTATGTTTGGCCTGGAAAATGGTCAATAAAAGAAAGAGGTAACAGAAGGATAAGTCTGAAGAAGACATTGCTGAGTGTGATTTGGAGCATTCTGTGTAGGAAATATCAGGAGGAACGCCAATCAGAGACAGTCTGACGGTAAAGAGAATTCAGTGGCTAGGACACAAGGAAAAATTTAGAAATAGGGATAGAGTTTGGGGAATTTTCCACAGAAAGTGACTCAAGTCTCTGAAAATGATACTCAAAGGAAAGAAAACACTTCCCAAAGAGAAGCAAAATTCTTGAGTCACGTCTATTGATAAAGTGGAGAGTGTTAAGATAAAGTGAGAAATGGATGGGCCTTGAGCATTATCTATTTCTATGAAAATTAGAAAGTTGTCTCAAGGAGGACGAGGGGTGTAAAGAGAAAGAGATGAGTTGGAGGAGTTTTAAATTACATATGAGGCTGTGCCTTCTCTTTTTAATACAAATGATCTTTGAAAGAGAGAATTTCCTTTCTTGTCTTCCCAGAAACATGACTTATTGCCACAACAATACTGAGAAACAAACCATCACAAAATTTTAGTGATATAAAACAGTAAGCATGTATTGCCTATAGGGAACTGGGAGATGTTGGGTGTTGTTTTTTTCAGACTGGACCCAGCTGGAGATGTGAATCTTTTATCTTCTTTCTTGAACCAGTGTATATCTGCAGCATGTTTTGTGGAAATAACAGAAAGACAAGAATGTTTCAAGAGTCTCTATCTTACCATGCCTGCTAATATCTGATTGACCAGAGCACATGGCAGAGCTGAGCCTAGTATTGAAAGGTAGTGGATACCAATGCTCTGCCCCTGTGTTAGTGAAAAACTGCCATATAGTCAAGTCTAATGTCAATGGAGCCACAAAATATATTACCATCATGAAAGTGAAGAAATGAGGATAAATATTTCTAAAGAGTAACTGAATCTGCCATGAATAAAGATGCAGTGTAAGCATAGTTTAAGATACAGAATATGGAATCATAAAATCACATGATAATTCAAAAACTGGCTATGGGAACCTACCTCAGTTCAACTCAGCAAGAACTCTGCCAAATACTACAGGAAAATCAAAGATGAAAATGACAGTGTCTTCCATAAAGCTTCCAACTTGAGGAAAAGGTTAAAATATGCCTAAAAGTTACACAATAAAAAGTCAAGTGCAATAAGAATTATGGGCGGGAACAAAGTATTTTAGGTTATGAAAAGGAAAACAAGAAGAATTCTACTAAGTTACTTCTTAGAGATCCAAGACAGAGAAGAGAATGTACTCCAGTTAATATAGGAAAAAAGTGATATATACTGAATTAAAGATTTACAGAATCATTAAAAGAGCTAAAAAAGCCAATGTCTCAAAGTCATGCACCAAAATGGGCTACTTAGGGAGCTCTTACCTCTGCCCCGATCTGAAGTGGCTTGTTGGACTGTGACTCTGCTGCAATACATGACAGCCTTAGAGCTGGCTACCTCTACCATGAGAGGCCCTGTCAGAAATGGATTCCTGTCATGATGACTCTTCTCCCACTTAACTCAATTCTGAAATTATGGCTTGTGCAAGTGCAGCCCGTGAGCTGACTCTCAATTCCATCAGACTCCTGAGCTGCATGGCAGTTTTGTGAAGGTGTGATTCTGTACAGGAAGGGATTTGGAAGGAGGCTGGATAGATGCTGAATGGTTCCCTAGAGTCTTCCACTGGACTTTCAGGGAAGATCTCATTGGAAGGGTCACATTGGCACCAGGTGGTGCCAACTTACAACAATGGGACCTGCATTTATGGTTGCTGGATACCAGCCTTGCCATCTTAAAGCAAATATTTTTTCTTAATTTTCACTGACCTTTCTGAGAAACTTTGCCGCTGATGTCTTCTGGTAAGAAAGAAGAGGAAAGTCTGGGTTTGGAGAAGATAGAGTTTCAAAAGAGAACCCTTTAAGCAAGGGTGGGAATATGTTTGTAGGAGTTGTAGAATTGCTTCACATTCTTGTAACCCTGTAAATATAATCTATTCATTGTGAGAAAAATGATGGTTGGGGAGTTCTGAGCTTTTCTCCTATGCTTATGCATATTCTATGGGAGGTTTTTTTTTTTTTGCATCAGGAAATAAACAAAAAGCAAATATATAGCAAAAATCCACTAATCCATGGGTCTATAATTATTTCAAAATATTTACTAATGGCATTTCATTAGCTTTGGCTGTACATGGCCAGAATTCTGTGAGCAATGAATGGTACACTAACTCATAAAAATCACTTTGACAGGTCATCCTTTCATCTCTGTTCTATTCTCTTTCCACTTTCCATGGCAGATTTTCCTGTGCATTTGTGATTTTTATAGGCTTCTGATGATCTAGCTTCTGATCTGTTCTGTTTTCTACTTTGGCTAACTAATACTTTCCTGCTTTCTTGTATCAGCTCATTTTTAAATGTCAGGCAGGGTAGGTTGGTTTCAGAAGCTATATTTAAAAAAAAAGGTGGCATGCTTAAAGAGAGATTTGATAGTGTCCAAGAAGCCATTTCTTATTTTCTTTTTTAGATCATATCTTGGAAACAGAAGCTTAGCCATTTGTATCGTGTTCTGTGAATTAAGGGCAGTTGTTCTGCTGAGATCAGAAGCCCTGGTACTGAGGTCAGCCAGGAGCTGTGGCTAAAACCACACTGGAAATGCTGCAGAAGGCTAGGGGAAACCTGCAGCATATAGCAGTCACTGGTTCTTAAGACTCATACATTTCCTGACTATTACCTCTTCTTTCTGGACATGTTCTCAAAGACTCTTGTTGAGGGGAAACTGCTATATATCTATTAGCTGTTGCTACCAAAGTCTGCCCCCCTCCCCTGCAAATTCTAGTGGTTTAGAATCATAAGCTTTTGTCTCTCCTCAGGAATCCAAAGATCTTCTGGATGACCCTTCTGGCCTTGGCTAGTCTCACACTGATAGCTGCAGGCAGCTGTGGGGCAGGGAGCAGCTCTGCTGATCTTGGTAGGTTTGCTCCTGCAGCCTGGACTAGGATTGGCTCAGCTGAGATGAATGAGCACCTCCATGTCATCTTCCAATGTCCATAGAATAATCCAGGCTTGTTCTCCTGGCAGTGATAGGGTTCCAAGAGAGCAAATGGATATTGGCAATACTTCTAGAAGCCTAGGCTCAGAATGGTCATTCTCTCACTTCTGATGTCTTCTATGGACCAGAACAAGTTGCAAGACCAGCCTCTCTTGGAGAGGAGGTGAAGTAGAAGAATAGACTCCATTTTCTTGATGGGAAGAACTTCAAAATCATATGGCCGAAAGCGGCCTAAGAGCAATCAATACTAGATTTGTAACCATTCTACTACAAAGACACCTTTCCTGGTATACATTACAAGGTGTTTTATGGTTTGACAAATATTCCCACATCTGCAATTTCACTTAATTTGTATAAGAATCCTGCAAAGTCAGTTTCATTCTTAATATCATTCCCACCTCACATAGGAGGAAACTGAGGCCTAGATCAGTCGAGTAACTCAGAATTTCAGTATAGTCAGGACTTAAATTTAGTTTTGCAGCTGCCAGAGAAAAAAGAGAGTATTTTGACACGTGTTTAGATCCTTTTCCATCATGACACACATTTCAGAACATTTAGTTTTAATTTCATTCACCCATTTATTTAATAATTTTTTTATGTTTTATTAGTGCATTATAGTTCTACATAATTCTATGTTACATTCATTTTGGTGTAATCAAATATGCATGGAACATACTTTGCTCCACTTGAGTCCCTCTCCTCTTCCCTCCCCTGTTCCTCTTCCTCTACTCTCCTGGTCTTACTTATATTTATTCATAGTTTTAAATTTATTTTTTCATTCATTTTACATATACATGACAGTAGAGTATGTCTTGACATATTATATATACAAGGAGTATAATATTTGATTTAGGATCCCAGTCTTGTAGTTGTACATGATGTAGAGTTTCACTGGTCATGTATTCATGTATGAACGTAGGAAAGTCATGTCCAATTCTTTCCACTGTCTTTCCTATTCCTACCCCACCTCCCTTTCCTTTATTCCCTTTGTCTAATCCACTGAACTCCTATTCTCCCCCACCCCTTGTTGTGTGTTAGCATTCACATATTGAAGAGAACATTTGGTCTTTGTTTTTTGGGGGGACTAGCTTATTCATTTAGCAGATATTCTCCAGTTACATCCATTTATCAGCAAATGCCATAATGTCATTCTACTTTATGGCTGAGTAATATTGCATTTTATATCTATACCACATTTTCTTTATCCATTCTTCTATTGAAGGGCACCTAGGTTGGTTCCATAGCTTGGCTATTGTGAGATGAGCTGCCATAAATGTTGATATTGCTGTGTCACTATAGTATTCTGATTTTATCTCCTTTGGATATATACCAATGAGTGTGATGACTGGGTCAAATAGTGGTTCCATTCCTACTTTTTTGAGATTTCTTCAAAAAGGGTGGTTGCACCAGTTTGCAGTTCTATGAATAATAATAATGTTATGAGTGTACCCGTTTTCCCCACATCCTCACCAACATTTATTGTTACTTGTATTCTTGATAATTGGCATTCTGACTGGAGTGAGATGGGATCTCAGTGTAGTTTTAACGTGCATTTCTCTAATTGCTAGAGACATTGAACATTTTTTCATATATTTGTTGGCCATTTGTATTTCTTCTTCTGTGAAGTGCCTGTTCACTTCCTTTGTCCATTTATTGATTGGGTTATTTGTTTTGTTTGTTTGTTTATTTTGGTGTTAAGTTTTTTTGAGTTATTTATAGTTTTTAAATTAGTGTTTTATAGATGTACAGAAAATTGAAATTCATTGTGATATATTCATATATGTACATAGCATAATTTGATCAGTTTCATTCTGCAGTTCCTCCCTTTCTCTGTCCCCTCTCTTTCCTCCTCAATTCCCTTCTCTGCTCCACGGATCTGCCTTCTGGTTTCATGAGGTTCCCCCTTTTTTCCTTATTTTGGCTTATCTTTCACATATGAGAGAAAACATTCGACCCTTGACCATCCCCAGGGTGGCACACGCTGTGCCAGGAGGGTCCTTATTCTCAATGTGCTTAGAGTCACGGGGGGGCATACAGACGAATATATATATATATATATATATATATATATATATATATATATATATNGGTGTGGCAATTTTATAGAATATGCACTTGCAGAATGGAGATAGTGTTACCATTATATATATATATATATAATGGTAACACTATCTCCATTCTGCAAGTGCATATTCTATAAAATTGCCACACCTCAGAGAAAGAAAGGAAAGAAAGGGACAGTTTCCTTAGAGGAGACAGCCCTCAGAGAATAGGCCCTAAGGAGAGGAAGAATCTTTCCCTATCCCTTAGATTAGTATACATTAAAAGTATAGATCAACCTAATCTTAACAATTCTCTTAATAATTCTTTAATGTATATTTATATATTATGAATGTCAATTATGTGATTAATCACTTTTGTATTGATTCTAGTGTTGGCTTAAATAAATTTTTGCTTAGGAAAGTTTCAATATACAGAAATTCTGAAATTTTATTCTAATAATATCTTCTTCCAAGACCTGGTATAGAACTCTATTCTTTTATTGTTGCTGTTTAATAACTAGAAAAAGAATCCAGATTCCTTAATGAATTAGACTGATAATTTTATCAGGTAAACATCTATTTGTGTCTCTTCAAGTCAACAATTTTCTACTATTGCATATGTGACAAATATGGTTTCAGTATCATTTACAGTAAAGGTTAGTTCTTGGTACAAGGGATCATACTCTGGCTATCTTGCTAGACCAAACAGTATTCTTCTTCCAGAATCTTCTTTGGTGTTGCAGTAATTTTGTGTGATTGTCCTTTGCTCTGCTTTCTCTATGAAAGTTTCCTCATTTTTCAGTAGTTAGCATTTTATTAGTTACTGGAAATTTTTACAAATTCTTCTCAAGCCTGTGAGAGGGTATTTTTCACAAAGGAATTAAAAAAAAAAAAGAAAGAAAGAAAAAAAAACAGTGCCCCACAGTTTGTCCCCTCATAGCACAGAGTGAAGATTCATTTTGAGAAAAACATACTGGGTAATTACATCTTCTCTGTTTGCCAGTTAATCTCTGTTAAACATAGTAAACATCTCACTGCTAAATTTGCTCTGTCAGCCATGGCTTTAAAAAAAAGAAAAAACTGGAGCTTTCGGGCAGTTGAGATTTTATGTCTGCAGTATAATTTCACAGGCAGTATTTTTTTTTTAATTTTGTATTTTTGGCTCATTTATAATCAAGTATCTTCCCCTCCATGAAACTTAAATATTGAGCCATTGAGGTAATACACTCTTCATCATCTGTCAGTTTTAGCTGTGGAATCTGTACCCCATTTCCATGATGCACCAGGTTCCCGTCAATTCAAGTGTTTGTCATTGGTATTCTCATGAGATTGTCCTTTCCCATGTTTTTTTAGGACTGAGACTTCTTCATGCTCATCATGAATATGCTCTGAAACATAGTTACAGCACACTCCTTTTTTCTTTCCTAAAGGGATCTAAAAGATATCATTACATGATAATTTTTATTTCATCAGTTGGACAGCATTACTATTTGTCCCCCCCCAAAAAAAACATTATATAAGTCTCTCTTTATAAATCTTGATAAATATAAATTGGTGGTCTGTCCACCTCTCACACTACACTGAACTCATAGCCATGGGGAGAGTGAAAAAGGTTGTAATCATCCTTTGAAAAGGAAAGACAAGATACATTTTTTTTCTCTTTTTATTAAAAAGGTCTGTAATCATTTGCAGGCCACATTAACAAAGAGATGCTTCTCAGAAGATCGTGTCCCTAACTTAACTTATCATTTGAAGGTGGAAAATATAGAATAAAATTAGTAATGGAAGTGGCCCTCAGGTCTCCTAGGGAAATTTGGGGGTGTCGTGACTTTTGGTGTGCTCCTAACAAAAGGGGGATGTTTTTCAAGACAAATGCTTCCTCTTCTCTGATTAGTCATAGTTCTAGTTATATTATTCACAGCACCACTAAAATGAAGGTGCTGAATGAGGAACCTCATGAAGGAATTTAAGTGTACAAGGAAGCTAGACAGTTTTCTTGCAGTTTATGAATTAGATAAAGCATATAGGAGAATACATGTCTTTACAGGTTTAACAGTTACAAAACAAGTGAGATTCCAGTATTTTTTTTTTAATGGTGCTGAGGATTGAACCTAGAGCCTGTGTATGCGAGGCAAGAACTCTACCAACCAAGCTATATCCCCAGCCCTCCAGTTGTTTTTATAATGGTGGTTTATATTGAGGCCACGAGATTCACCTTGGTTTCCTTCTATTATTATCTAAGTGTCAGTTGGGATTCCCTATAAGTCTCCCACACAAATAAGCACAGGGTGAAAAGAGTGAATTTAAGGATTGCTCGGAAAAAGAACTAAAAAGTAGTTTACTCTTTAAGGTCTGTTGATCTTTGGTTGTTTTGTTGAAAGAAAAAACAGCCAAGTGGGAGAAAGTTATCCATTAACCACCCTTTTATAAGAAATTGTTTTTCCTTAACAGAAATACTTTGGTTTCTTTTATGATTGAAAAATAAATGACTGAGAGAGTTGCTTTAGTTTGAATCTGGAATGTCCTGCAGAAGCTCATGTGTAGAAGTTTTGGTTTCCAAATGCACCAGTATTCAGAGGTGGGATTTGGGGAAATGATTGGATCAGGAAGGCTGTGACCTCAACAATGAATTAATCCACTGATGCATTCATAGCTGAATGAACTATTTGGAGGTGGTAGACACTGCAGAAGGTAGGACCTAGTTTAAGGGAGTCCTTGTGGGCATGCCCTTGGGGTCTATATCTTGTCCAGTCCCCCTCCCCTGCTTTCTCACGGCCATGAAATAAGAGCTCTATTTCACCAAGCCCTGCCACCATGATGTTCTCCTTCAACATAGGCTAGAATCAATGGAACCAAGTTCCTATGGACTGGAACATTTACACCATAAGCCAAAATGAATCTTTCCTCCTCTAAATTGATTTTCTCAGGTTATTTTTTCATAGTGACAGAAAACTGATTAACACAGGAATTTTATTCTGTTTTCCCTAAAAATAAAAATGAAGAAAATATTAATATAAAAAATAAGCAAAAAATCCCAATTAATCAGATAAATAGGCCAAATATATATTATACACAAAGTGATCACTGACATTTATAAAGATGTTTTTGGAACTAGGATTCAAAATACACCTTTTGAGGAAGGATTTCTGAGTTCAAATGTCAGAGGAAAAAAATGCTGTTATGTATAATAATATACATATTAAATTGTAATATAAATTGGAGCTGTCTTCGTTCATATAATTGAAGGCAATTTGTTTCAACTTTCAAACAGTCATGGGTGGGGTCTTTGGAGTGTGGTGAATATTTCACAAGGTTACCTAGAAGACTGAAGTCACAATGGCAGTAAATCACTCTCACCAGAATGAGAAAACATTACTTTTTTTTTTTTTTTTGGCAGTGAGGATATTCTGTTTTTAAAGATAACTGATTTAAAAGATGCCTATCATGACTCTTCCTTTAGGAATTTGATTATGCTTAAAATTTAATACTCCAGTATGTAGAGAGGGTAGAGTGTTCCAAGCGAATTGAAGTTGGTGGGGGTGATCATTCTCAGTTTTCCACAGAATCCAGGAGTCCCACCAGTGTGTTCTCACCACTCTTAAACTGGTTTGACTGCCATTCACTCTTGTTTGCAGTTTTTTTTTTCTTTTTAAAGAACTTGAGAAGTTACAATCTTTTTAAATAGAACAAGCACTTTAATGTCTTCCAGTAGTCCAAATTGTTCTAACACATCATTAGCCTCGCTCACTGTTGACAACTCTTTGGACTCTGACACTTTCTAAGAATGAGCTAAGGAACTTAGTTAGAGATGGGATTTATCTGCAGCATTGAATCTGCCCCATCTGCTAGTGTCCTCCTGCTGTGGACTCTGCTCCCAGGACTATTTTCTTATAACCATCAGGTGTTTATGGTTCAAGAGAAAAAAGATAAGGAAGCAGTCACCTCCAACTCCTTGAGACTGTTTCTAAGTGATCCTGATACTTTAAACATGCGAACCATGTCCCATATCATCCTTAACTCCAGGACGATCATAAATGTGACAGTTATAACTGGGAGATTGCAATAATGCAGGGCACTATCTAAAAGCTGAGATTGGCTGTGGCACAGACTTGTGGTGCCTGTCATTTTCCCCCATCCGTTTCTATACCTCCACGCAAAGGGTACCACTTAAATAGGCTTTGTGCTTAAACTGTACCTTACAACTGGCGGAGGCAGAGGTAGGCCCCACAGAGTCTGATATGGAAGTGAAGCTTCCTTTCATGCCAGCCAGTGTTGGTACTGGGATTTGTGAATCTGGCCTCCCTTAAATCTAAAAGAAGAAAAAGCTGTTGGTAATAACCCCAAAGCCATCTGAGCAGACCTGATGAGCGGCGCCAAATCAGCACTGCGTCTTCTGCTGAAGTTTCTGAGTGAAGTACTCAGTCAGGTGCTTCTTTGTGTGTGCAATGAGAAACCACAACAGGGCTTTAATGAAATAGGTTTCAGCAGATGATGGACCTGGGTGGCCTTTGGAAATGTTCTGCCTGCTGGTTTTAATTTCAGAATCTCATCCTATCTTATTCAGACACTTATCAGCAAGTCTGTCTCTCTCTCTTTCTCTCTCTCTCTCTCTGGCCTCATTACCCTTTGCCATTCACTTGTTGGGAAGAGAGGGAACAAAACTGGTTGGGAAGGGGGAGGAGGGAAGCTAGATTTAGCTTTGCCGTTTAATCCTATTCCTGTGTCCAGTCAAGGACACAAAACCTATGCAAAACTTTCCAGGGGGCTCTCCCCTGAAAGCTGTGAGCAGGGAAGTGGTACGACCATTGGGGGGCGCCAACATAACAGAAATCTAACTGAGTTTCTCATTAGCAACTATCTCCTGGTTTACGGGATAGATCTTTAGCAAAAAGTAGTTGCTGGGGTCAGGAGTGTGTGCAAACAATCTCTAGGATTAGTTCTTGAACATTTCATGTTAGAATACGTTCCAAGATATCTCCACTCAATCCGGAGGGCTTTTTTCCCCCATCTGCCTGATATATTCAGTTTGCTTATGAAATAGCTCATTCAAAACACACTTCCTTTACATCTGCTATAGAGGTTGCCCTTGTGGTTTAGATAATGTCCTGTGTCTTCCAAAGAAGGTAAGATACATAATGCTCTATTGATTATAGGCTCTACGAGGGCCTAATGTTCACTGTAAATAAAGAGCTTTTTAACTCAGGCAAATGAATTAGTAATCTTTGAATCTGCCTAAAAATAAACTAGTTTGAAGAAGATATGAATTTAAATCAAGTAATATGAGAACACAGAGTGAATTGCATATATGAATATGTATATCTTGTGTTGTGTGTGCGTTGCCAGTATTATCGATTAGTTGTAGCAATCCTGTTAAAAGATTAGCTGCAAGGAAGAAAGGAAAGGAGAGATGGAAGATTTTTTTTATTTTATTTATTCTAATTTGTTATATATGACAGAAGAATGCATTTCAATTTATAGTTCACATATAGAGCACAATTTTTCATGCCTCTGATTGTTCACAAAATAGAGTCACACAATTCATGTCTTCATACATGAACTTAAGGTAATGATGTCTACCATCTTTCCTATCCCCATGCCCCCTCCCTTCCCTTCCCTCCACTTTGCCCTATCCTTCATTCCTCCCATGCTCCCCCCACATCCCCATTATGGATCAGCATCCACATATCAGAGAACATTCGGCATTTGGTTTTGGGGGATTGGCTTACTTCACTTAGCATTATATTCTCCACTTCCATCCATTTACCTGCAAAATGGTGGTTCCATTTCCAGCATTTGACCCAGCTATCTCACTCCTCAGTTTATACCCAAAGGACTTAAAACATTATACTACAGGGACGCAGCCACATCAATGTTTATAGCAGCACAATTCACAATAACTGAACTATGGAGCCAACCTAGATGCCCTGCAGTAGATGAATGGATAAAGAAAATGTGGTATTTATACACAATAGAATATTATTCACTATTAAAAGAAATGGGAGTTTTTATTCAGGAGATGTTTCTATAATTTGAACACATCAGTTGATACTTTCTTGATGGACACTGGCATTTCACACAGCCTCACCTGTGGAATGGTGTTTGGGCATCTCGGTAGTCCCAGTATTTTGGAATCCTAAGCAGAGAGAGGCTGTCTGTGATAGCAGTGCCAAGGGAAGCTTACAATGCAGCAGGCCCACTTGAGCCACTCAATGCCCCTTTGCACTGTTCACAAGGCCCAGACTATTTATATGGATCTGATGACTAGAGCGTGTATTGCCCAATTCAGGACACTTTCAAAAGTGAAGTAGGTCCTATTCATTGTGAGAGCAAAATAACGCACATCAATCAGGACTCCCCTGAGCAAACCAGCATCTCTAGTTTTGTATGCTTGTAAGTTTAACCCTTGCTCTTCCATTCTTGAAAGCACATCAAAGCAGGACTGGGAGCAACATTATGTGGGAATCATCTAAATATGTTCTACCCTACTTTGAAGAAGGAAGAGGGGAGTAGGAGTTACTTGAAAATTTCTGTATTTTAACCTGAAAAAATAACAAGTTGCCTATAAAGCAAATGAGATTGGGTTCCAGCAAAATCTGACCCTTGTCTATACAGAATGTCCTGCCCAAAGCATTCTTCCATTACACCTGATCCTTGGCTGTGGGATACCAAGTCTTAGATCTCCATCACACTTTATTATTCAGTTATGATTCTTAACCATTTAACCTCATATCATAGTTGTTTGCAAGTATCCCCCACTCCTTGAGAAGTGATGTGTTTCTTCTGAGCACTTGCTATTGAGGTGCCTCAATGGCTTACCCTGTTGGGTGCTGAGGTAGAACAAATGGCAGTGACTGTGGAGTTCTAAACCATTATCTGGGAGCATTTGCCTGCCTTCAGGTGCTTTCTCCATCAGCTAGGTGTTGCCTAGCTGATGGAGAATTTATTGACAGGCAAACATCTCCCTGCCTTATTAAAGGACTGTAAAGAAATATCAGGAGAGAATGGGTGAGATGTTTGAAAACTCTACATTCACTAGATGGGTCCAATTGGTCTTACGTGTTGGCTTCTGAAAGATATGCTCACTTCTTGCTAAAAGTAGGCCTGGGCTACTCCATGCATTAGTGGGTTAGAGACAGTGAATTAGCCACTGGTTGGGAGGGGAAACTAGAGCCACGATTCACCATTCTGGTCAGTCTTCTGATTACAGCAAGAAGACCAAGGGTATGTTAGGCCATGGCTGTCCTCCCAGTAACCTCTAAATGAGATTTTGAGACCTGATGGAGCCTTTCTTGATTCAACTAAAAAAGGAAAACCTAGCAACATAAACAATTCAAGTACAGCATTTCCTTCCACTGAAGATGAACTGGAATCAGCTACTCACAAGACTAGACACCATGGCAAAACGGCAGGGTGACTATGCAACTGCAGAACAATACCTACAAATGACAAAAGCAAGCTTCCAATCAGGAGTGGTGAGGTGAGGTTTTGCAAAAATCAGAAAAAGATGCATGAAGGCAAAAGTGGTTGGAGAGTATTGAGAGTTAATTCTAGTAAAAGTAACACAACACTGAGCTTGGGGTTTGACTTTTATTTTGCTTTGACTTTTCCTTCCACTGTGGGAAGTTTAGAGGCAATTGTATAACATCCATTCAATACTGAGCGCATGTAGATCAATGTCCCAAGGGACATGACTTTGAAATGTGGGGTTGAGAAGTTCAAAAAATAAATAAATAAATTGGGAACATAGTTTTATATAGAGGAATTCAAAATATAATGTTGAATTATATTCAGCTTTCTTCCCAGGTAAAAAATTCTAGCTTCCACCTCGAGTTATTGAGCGATGTTATATATATTGAGTGCTTTTGGTGTGCAGCATACTGTGAAATAGGTGCTGTTGATACTGATTTTTCTGGTGATAAAAGCTACTGAGTTCTAGAAAAATTTAAAATTTTTGATGGATAAGGCCTCTTATGTGTATACTATTTAACTGAAAAGCATCATGGCTAGTAGATGCATGTTTAAAACTCTGGTGCCTGAGTCTCCTTCATCTCAAACCCTTGGGAGCCAGTCTCAGAGGCAGACTTTCTGGCAGGAGGATTGATTTTGCTGACTCCATTCTTCCTATAGTCAATGGGAAAGTGCTAAGAGTCAAAACTGACCATTCTATTCCAAGAGGCAGGTGGGATCATTAGCTCACTCTGATCTGTGCTGAAGTACACACTGTCATTCTGTTTTACTTTCCTTAAGAATTCATTCTTTTCATTTAAAATTGTCTAGAGTGAAGCATTAAACCAGTTGAATTAGGATTTGGTTTGGGATTTCTTTCTTTGGTCATGCACTTCCTCAAATCCTTCACTAGATGGTGTTCCAAATCAATCCATAGTCTCTATCTCATTGCACTGGTTCAGGAGAAAGGTGGGAAAACACAAACCCAGCCCTCTGTAATCAACCTAAATTCTCTCCTCTGGTTTCAAGAATGACTGGACCTTTCACCACCATCTGATGAGCAATTAGGTCTGCATGTTGTTGAACTTTTTTTGGAGGCCATATTTGTAAATATTTGGGGGCGGTTCTGGCAGGAAGCACTTTGAAGCCGTGGAATGGTTCTGGGTGATTGGCAGGAAGCTTTGCTACACCCGTCATTAGTGGCCCCAGTCATCTAGCTGGTGGTGAGCTTCAGGAACAAATTCATTTTAACTCCCTGGTGAAGACAGTCAGTCAAACCACAGGCTACAATTCTAACAGGAACTAGAATCAGGTTTGTGGAGAGCGGTGAACGGATGCATAATAGAAATTATTTACCAAATAAATAGGATAAATCGGTGCAAACAGATAAAACTTGCACTCATATTTAAATATTTGGTTCATATTCCCTTGGATGTGATCATGACTGGAGCCTTTATTCCAAAGTAAATGATAATTTAATGTTTCTTTTAATACTGAAAAATTCATTTTGTTGAGAAAATTTATTGAACACTGTCTTTTCAAAAGAAATTGGATTTGAGGATTTTGCACAGATGTCCAAAGAGATGTATGAGTTGATGTGAATTTATCCTTTTCCAGAATTACTAAGTATGTGTAGTTTCAGACTCGATTTAAGTCCACATTTCTCTCACTCTTTCCTCTCCTCCCTGCTCTCTTATTCAGAGAGTCAAACACACCATCATTTTGACAGATATATAAGCAGTTGATTCATTATTGTCAATAGTCAAGGAGATTGAATTTTTTTTTTTCATGGTGCATTTGAGGTCTGGAGGCAGTTCTGTAGAAAGAACTTTTAGACAATTGGGGCTGAATGCAAAAATTCCCTGGGAGGGAACAATGACTTTTGCTTATCCTTAGGATCCTTTAGCTGTTAGCATAAACAGAACTGAGCCTGATTCTAATTCAGCTAATGATGTGCTTCACATGCAAGTCATTTAGTTCAAGCCTTTGATGATGAAAATCATTAGAAGGGCAAAAAGAAAATCATAGGATCCTGAAAAGCACCAAGCTGTAGAGACACCCTTGTATGCATGGTACAAAAAGGGCCTGTGAGGATAAAGTATGGAAAATTCTTAGCCTAAATTGCATTCCTTCACTGAGGAATTTTTCAGTACTCTTCTGTCCTTTAATGCTTAAACTCATACTATTTCATTTTCATTCCCCTGCATTGCCGGCCCCCAAGACCCACAAAAACACCATATTGAATTTAATAGAAAATGGTTTTGTACATATGGTAGCTCTGATTTTTTGTTTGTTTGTTTTTGTTTGAGTTTTTTTTTTTTTTTTTGCAATTATTTTAATGGCAGTTTTTCCCTTGGATCTCCAATTTCTATGTCATTTTTTATATGTTGGCATTCCTAAGTGTAAGACTTCAGAGGCACCAGGGTTAGATGGGAAAAGTACAAAGTTGAAACAGCTGGAAACATAAGAAGTGTTTTCTCACCTGTCACTTTAATGCCCAATGAGATAGGCCCTGGTGCTATGTTCCTGCCCCCATGAAAATATTAATGGTGAGAGTATTAGGTCATTTCCCAGGTCTGTATTCCCTTTCCGGTATGTTCACTCAAGCACACAAGATTGTCACCTCAGAGGAATTTCACTCACACTAGAAATGATGCCTACTGTGAATAAAGTGAAATCTCTCAAGCTCACACCCAAATTTTACAGAAGAGTATTTCTACATTGCTCTTGACACCACGCAGAGCAGAGGTCTTCATGCCCATGTGGGTCTCTTCTGTGGTCACTGTGAGATTCAACACATGTCCCGTGTTCCCCGTTTGTGGACAGAAAAGGTGGGGTGAAGTTGATAATGATATTGATCATAACTCTGGCCATAAATGGAATGAATCAGGTAGGGGATTATAGTATTTTAGGAAAGGGTGAATTCTAAGAGGAGGTCTAAGAATGATAAATTTAACATGTTAAATCAGGCAGGAAAACATGTTGGAAAAATATACTTTTCTTTGGTGGCATATAGACTTGCAGAGAAAAAAAATGTGGTCATTTCAACACATGTCACTATGATCCATGTGCCAAAGATGGTAGATATGAGCCATTGGGCTCCTGCTGTAGTTTGGATCTGAAATGTCCCCCAAATGCTCACATCCAAGGCTTTGTGTATAGTACATACACTCCTGGAAGGTGGTAGAAACTTTAAGAGGGGAGGCCTTGTTGGAAGAACTTAGGTCATATTAAGGGCATATTGGGACCCTGCACCTTTCTCTTTCTCTGCTTCCTGCCACCATAAGGTGAATAGGCCTCCTCTTCTAAGCACTTCTGCCATGATGTACTATGCCTCCACAGAACCAAAGTAACAAGGCCAAGCAACATGGACTGAAACCTCTAAAATCATGAACTAAAATAAACCTTTTCTCCTTTTAAGTTGATTATCTCAGGCATTTTGTCAACGTACCAGAAAGTTTGGCTAGCATGGCTCCTGAACATATTAGACCCTAATTATTTATGAGAGAAGATATTTAACAGAATATAGAGCAACATATTAAGATTCATTGCTTTTTGTAAGAAACTTTAACCTCTCAGTCTGAGTTCAACAAATCACAAAATTGACTTTAATTTAGTTCAGCAGTCTCTTATATAGCATATAGCACCAGGATTTTATTTTTTTATCCCTCATCTGCACAAGACAGCTGTAATGCAAGACTTTAGAAATTTCATGTATTGGCATGGTAATTATTTTCTCTCATTCAAAATATACCTCTGCATTAAACATAAAGCATTCCCATGTCATGTCAATATATTTAGGGATCTAATTAATTGACATGTAAATTATGACATACATTAATATTTGTTCTTCATCACTGTAAGTTTGTCTTATCAAACCAACTGCTCAGCAAATGTTGACTTAAAGAAGTCTCTGCTTGACCTCTTTACTTGACCTCATTCATTAACTTGATGTGCATTAACTAGGCCTTCATTGAGACTTCACTCTGAGTGGTGTGTGGTAGGACAAAGAAAAGTGAAGGGAATTTAAATTAATTGAGCTCTTACTGGCCCTTTGTATTTAATCTTAATTCATATAAAAACTTTATGAAGTAGATTTTACTATCTTTTTTTGTGTGGGAAAACCAAGGACTTATCCATGTCCTTCAGTGGTACTGGGTAGCTTTCAGTGGGTAGCTTTATAATTGTTTTAACAGTGATACTGTTAAAACAATTGTAGAGCCAGGTGCAGTGGTGCACACCTGTAATCCCAGCGGCTCTGGAGTCTGAATCAGGAGCATCAACGGTTCAAAGCCAGCCTCAGCAGAAGCAAGGCGCTAAGCATCTCAGTGAGACCCTGTCTCTAAATAAAATACAAAATAGGGCTGAGGATGTGGCTCAGTGGCCAAGTGCCCTGAGTTCAATCCCCAGTACCCCCCACCACCACCAAAAAATAAAATAATTGTAGAACTTTCCTCTACATATTAGGCTTGTTTTATATCATTTTTTTTTATAGTAGTGGTCAGCCTGTTGCCTGGTTTTGTAAATGAAGTTCAATTAATACATGGCAGTACTCACATGTTTTCTGTAGTCTATGTGTGGTTTTGACCTGAAAATTTGCAAGAGACTATATGGCCTATAAAGCCTAACTGCACTATCTGGCTCATTACGGACAAATGTTGCCAGTCTCTGTGTTACACATTGATATCTATGGATAGGACTCAACCACATTTATGATGGCAGACACCATCAAATAATGGCTTAGAATCATCAAGTTGTTGCTTTGACTTTGCCTATGGAAATCCAAATTTGTGGCATTCCCAGGATTTGGAACAACAGTCTCATGTGTCTAATGCAGAGAATATTTAATGAGAGCCAAACTTCAAACAGAAGTTAAAATGGAACTTCAAATAGAACTTCAGATCTAGTTTGAGTCCTATGAATTAAGTTTCACTTGAATAATTATATTACAGCAACAAGTAGGTTCTCATACCTCTAGCCAAATACCAGTGATTTACGATGAGGGTTTATTTCTTGATCACATCATGTCCTGTAGGTTAGTGACAGCTCTCTTCAGATCCAGGTTGATGGAGGAGCCTGGGGCATGCCAGCCTTGTGACAAAGAGAAAGAACAAAGAGGCAGGTAGAAACACACTTGGCTTTTAACATTTCAGCTCAGAAGTGGTCAGATGATGACAGGGGACTGGATATGTGTACTTCTCCTCCAAGAGGCACTGAAGGTAAGGAGTGATGTGGTTTGGATCTAGGAGTATCCCCCCAAAAGCTCATGTGATAGGTGATAAAGCAATGTTCAGAGGTGGAGAAGTGGGTTCTGAGAGCCGTAACCTCTTCAGTGAATTGATCCAATTGATGGATTAATAATTTGAATGGACTACTGGGCGGCAACTCTAAGCATCCATGTGTAACTAGAGGAAATAGGTCTTTGGGGGACTCTATTCGTCCCTGTCTTCTCACTCCTCTGTTCTCTGGCTGCCATGAGCTGACCAGCTTTCCTCCATCATGCCTTTCCACCATGATGTTCTACCTCACCTCAGGCCCAGAGCAATGGAGCTGGGCAGTCATAGACTGGACTTCTGGAACCATAGCCCAAAGAAACTTTCCTTCTCTAACTTGTTCTTGACAAGTGTTTTGGTCATGGCAACACAAAGCTGACTAGTACAGGAATATATGAGCAAGAATACATATACTTATAGCTAGGACACTTGAAAAACAGAGAACAGTAATAAAATGTACCACAGGCCAACGCAATTGGCCCTCCATGTGCCAAGTAGACCAGCATACATCCACTTTAACATGCAGTTATTACTTACAGTAAGAACCTCACTATTCTGCTCCTCTCCTAAGTGGGTCGTTGTCTTTTTGGTTCTAGCCACACATGTGTTTCCATTTTTCTTTCTGGGGTGAGTGCCTATTACTTGACAAATAATCAATGCCAAGGTAAATGCTGGTCTAGCCAACAGCTTTGGATTTACTTCCATCAATAGGCACACACTAGTCTGAGGCACTTTAGTTATTCCACATCTCTGCTTTCTATTTGCTGAGGTGATAAAATAGAAAGTAAAAGCACTTAAAAAGCTGCCTTGTGATATAAATTTCAATTTCCTTTTTAAAGAAAGCCAACCCCTTTGTGAGCCGGAAGATGAAAGTTGCCTATTAAATGTGGATATTTCTGGCTATTCTGCCTGGGGTCAGTGAAGTAGAACAAGATATTAAAGATATGCTCCCAAACTGGGTCAAAACTGTGTTAAAAGATGAGAGGATTATTTCAGGGAGCCACACAATAATCCACTCGCACAGGTTGAAAAAAAATTTAATGTAGCGTTTTTGGACTCAGAAATACTGTCTGAGGAGAGGGATTAGCCAGCCAGCGTAGCGCACGGTATCGCATGCAGGTTCCGTTTCTAGTGCTCCATTCAGCAGAACTCCATTATTTCAGAAGCTAAGCAATAGCAGGCCTCAAAAAGCAATTTCATAATTTTTCTACCTGTCTCTGTACAAGCAAATAAAAACAGAATCTGGAATTATTTCTCCCACTTAAAAGGATCAATGGGAAGAAAACCTTAAAAATTTGCTAAAATGCACATGTTAAAGGACCTTAAAAATTAATAGGAAGGTTTAAGGTTATCTCACAGTGAATATTCTTTTGTTTTCTGGTATGATGTATTAGATTAATATATATTAAACATGGAAAGCTTCCCCCAATAAACTCAGTAGCAAATTAATAATGTCTGTCCCCCTCAGCACTAGCAGTTAATATTGTTCTGGGCATTCTGGATAATACCATGACCAGAAAAGACATGAACTTTAAAATATTTAAAAAGGAAAGGCTAAAATGTATTCACTTTAGACTGTGTGATGATTTCTTATACACACACACACACACACACACACATACACCTTAAAGGCATTAGATAAAAAGACTTTCAGAATTTACTTTGATAGATGTACATATATGAATATCTAAAAAGAGTTTTTGTGTTTGTTTTACCCTTACATAAGGAGTAAGAAAGCAGGTACTAGGAAAATGAATTTACATCAGAAAGCAGCTCTTTAGTCAGAACTACTTCAGCGTCATAAAAACAAAGATACATTAAATAATGATAAGAGATAACTGAAATAAAGAACAGTACTTATACAAGAAAACTATAAAACTTTAAAGGCCAAAACAATCCTTAGTGTAATAATAACAATTTCTATTTTATAAATTACTCCAAATGTAGCACCTTTTAGCAGCTCATTTTATTACACTCAGGAATTCAGAAAGAGCACTAAGGGAATGGGATATCTGGAGCCTCACCTGGGAAGACTAAAATAGCCAAGAATGATTCGATATCTAGGACTGGAATATTCTGAAGTCTTCTCACTCACAGGTTTGATCGTTGATGCTGGCCCTTGCCTGGGGCTCACTTGGGGCTGAGCACCTCCATGAGGCCTCTCTATGTGGCCTAGGATTCCTCAGAGCATGATGGATGCAGGAGAGCAGGACTTGGGGGAAAGTCAGTGTCCCTGAGAACAGGATGGACACTGGTCTGCTCCTCCTGGCCTCACCTGGGAGGCTACACAGCAGCACTTCCACTGCACACTACTGGTAACCAGACTGCCAGGAACACTGTCCCTTTCAAGAAATTCCTTTTGAGAGGAGTGCCAAAGGATTTTCAGTCATACTTTTAAAATTCTACCGCATTTAGAAACAGGAAAACACATAATTTTAAGTGAAAAAAAAATAATGTTCTCTAATTAATATATGAGCTTAATATAGCTCTAGTCATACTAAAGAGAGGATTTGTTTTAAGTTGTCAAAAGGGTTTTCAGAGATCATGTAGGAGACAAGGTTGATGATAGCAAAAATGTTTTAAGAAGGAATACTAAAATGAGTTCTCTTCTCATGCAATTTAGCATTATAAAACTATAAAATAGCTTGGGTTAGTCTGAAAATCGATTAATCCTACAGAATAGAAAGTTCAGGTCTGAGTATTTATAGGAATCACATATGTTCCCAGTCACACTGGAAAAAGGCAGCCTTATTCCATTAGTGGTGCTGAGACCAGTGGGGTACAAATAGAATGTACAAATAGAATGCTTGAAAGCATTTAAAGTGTGTGTCAAAATCAAATCAGAAAACAACCACAATTTATTTAATCCTTTCTGAGGGTAGGACTGTAAAAAACCAGTGTTGGAATTCGTTGGATTATATGTATATTCATTCTCTATGCACACATACATGTAATTGATAGGCTTGGTTACATCAATGTTAAAGCTACACGAAATAACTAAAAACAAAGATAGCAGCACATTATAACTTACAACATGTGAAGCGGACAGAGAGTCAATTTTCTTGATAGTAAAGAGTTCTATATTAGTAAGAAAAAAAAATTGATCACCCAAAACAGAAATGGGTAAAGGCCCTGAACAGGTATTTAACAAAAAGAGAAACATTCAGATGGCCAGTGGATAACTTGAAACCCTGCAGAAACATCAGGGAGAGTAAGAATGCAGGAGTGGAATGGGGACTACCTGTGAGAAGCAGAGAAGTCCTTTGACAGGTAATAATACTTTGTTGTGTAACTGCACTAGGAATACATTGGGGGTTCAATTCTGTGAAAGTGATTTGTTATTTTCATCGCTGTACTTGAACATGACTCTCAAGGAAAAGAATGTTGCTTTTAGCAAATCATTGTGGTTCTCTGTGATCTTTCTCAACAGCTTCTCCAATTTGGAAAAAAAATTAAGACTTCAAGACCCACCTCCTCCGCTTAGACTTGTCATGTAGGAAAAATTCTATTTGGTAACATCTTGAGGGCTATGTTTCAGGTATTCCACAATAAGAACGTAAAAATAATAATATATCCCCAAATCTAGTTCATACTTTTTTCTTTTTAAATACCAAAGCCTTTAATGCCAAACAAAATTTAACATAGAACTTTAATATACATAAAACAGGTAAAGTGGAGCTGGGAATTTGGTGTGGGTAGAGAAGGCTCCTGAGTGCTTTGCGTTCTTTTTGCCTTTTGTGGTAGCTCTTTTGTACCCCTCATTAGCCTGGAACCCCCAGAATGGAGTGGGACCACAATGACTTTGAGGAAAGAGCCATTTGCAGACATAAGCACATAGGTGAAGCGTGTGGAGGGAGCTCTATGTGGAGGGAGTCTAGGAAGACTATGTAATTCACTTTCGTTACTTCTCTCAAAATGTACAAACCTAAAGCATTTTGTTACCTAAGTGAGCTGGATTGCTGTTAAAGACTATTGATTAATATTCGTAACATTAATTGTAAGGCTCTTTTATAAAGACTTATAAAGGTTTTAAGGAAAACACCTATCTCTTAACAGTTTCTTCATATTTTTTATGAGCAATAGAGAAAAAATACTGTTTTAAAATATGCTCCTTCAATAGCAAAAGCATGGTACATAAAACCTGTGACTTTAAAAGTTCAGGTTTGCCTCTGAGGTGGAAACCCTGGAATGCTTTGGGATGCACTGAAGCTGAATAAAAGAAGTGCAGTGAGCTGTATGAAAACAATTTATAAATAGAGATGCAAAGAAAAGCCATGGGGTGAGCTGGGAGTACTTCCTGTGTGTCCCGCTGACTCTGTAGTGGATAATACACACCTGTATTCAATCGGACAAAAATAAGTGAAAAAGACAACTCAGATTTCAGTTTACTCCTGGAGCAAATACTCAGAGAGGGAGAAAAAAAAAACAACTATGAACAAGGAGGTAGGTGCTCAGGTTCAGGGGATTGAGCAGGAAAGAGGATACAGGCCAGTGGATACTAGCATCTCAATGAGGCAGGATTTGAATGTCATGGCACCCTGCATGTGGCCATATCCCTCAGGTCATAACACCATGAGATAACTTCCTTTTCACTTCTGGCCTTATGAAACCTCTGAATATACTTCAAAAACCAATAATTCTGCTACTCAGGAAGCTAATTCACCCATTCCTAATATGTAGGTTTAGTACCTTAAAATTATTAGTGTGCCCATGCCAAGAGAGCCTTCCACACTGGTGCCTGTGCTGCTAGGTAGAGGATTTTGCATTTTGGGGGCCAAAGAGCCTCTTTGGTTCGTGGAAGCTTGGTGGCATGCAATCAATCAATACACAGAATTTCAGATGCTAAAGTCCCAGTGCCAAATATTGTAGGGGAGTAAGTTTCTCAGGAAAAGTGACCTTGAGATAAGCTGTGGAAAGAGCAATTAGCATTTTTGCCCTTCTTAGAATGGTTTTGGGGTACTCCTCATCTCACTGAATGTGCAGGAAGGTTTGAATGCACATCCATGTTAGCAAAACTTTAGGAATCTGACCCACTTATTGTAGTAAGCAGCCAAGCTGGGATGAAAACACCATATCCCTGCTGAAATGACCAGATAAAGTGTTCCAAAACACTGGACCACTACCCATAAGACCTAGAGAGACACCTGGGACTATACCCATGTTTTGCTCTCCAGTGGACTGGTACTTATTGAATATGTTAAACAACATGAATATGGAATCAACATGAAAATCCTTTTAAGCTCTTAGATCCCATTGACTTTGCTGCCCCATCTTTTTTGTTATCTGCTAAGGGCTAAAGCAAGCTTACCAAATCATGAGAGAATCTCAAATGACACCGGCGTGTCAATGGAGATCCTGAAAAGAGGTTCTCAACAGGGACACTCTTGGTCAGGTTTATTTTAAGCCTGGTGAGGTATTTAACGTCCTTGATCCGGGAGCACTAAATGCAAGTAGCACCCCAGAGTCATTGCAACAATCCAGAATTTTTCCAAATGCCCCCAGGGAACTGGTATCACCTTTGGCTTAATGCTGCTGCACAACTCCTCATTTTAGGAAATGAAATAGGGATCTCTCAACATGAGCTACAATTTGGGTTTTGGCCCACAACAGTTACTCAGGAGCTATTAGCTATGATGGCTGTGGGGACACAACTGAGTATTAAGCTTTTGCTTTATAGAGTGTGTAAAATGTTTATTGTGTCCATTCTTCAGCTAAAGCTTTCAGTTCAGTTTGGTTTGTTTTTATGACTGTTCATTTCAGCTGCCTTGAATATATGACTGACATTAGGTTTATTAGAATTGCTGTCACCGTCATTTCTATGTTGTAAACACCAAATGGGAAGCTAACTGTGTTCTTCAGACTTTTTGAGACTCTAAACTCTGTATTTGTGGCTTTCCACATTTGTATTACAGAGCATGAATGGGGTCGTTCTTTTAAATTGAGGCATTGTTATTTTGTGCATGTCTGATTTTTCAGATGTACTCTGGAAGAAAATAAGGGTAAAAATTCATATTTGAAAAAGGCATGTCCAGTCAAAATGTAGCTTATTTCTTCCTGTTCTGCCAAGCTGAAATGATCTCTTAGATACATATGATTTCATGGGCTATAGACCACCAATTTTGCATAATTTAAGCTTGAGAGACTTATACTGATACATTTCACCTCTGAATTATGGAGAGGGGATATCAGGGGACATGAGTAAGAGTTGTGCAAAGGAATCAGACAACAGTCAGGTGACAAATGGCAGAACATATATGAAAGAGGAAAATTTATTCTTCTTCAAGTGATCAAAACAAAGAGGCTCATTGTTTCCTTGGCCATGTATAAGTGCTTTGAACACTTTCACAGGTTTTATGATTGACAAAAAAGTTGGCTAACAACTTCTTTGAAGGTCACTGGCATTGTTTTTTTTTTTTTTAATTCACATGAACAATCTGAGATTGTCAATCACCTCTCTGCTCTCTCAAATTGCTTTTTGTATCCAGAACACCTCTTACCTCCCACCCCACCAGTGCCTCTCCCAAGTTCCAGTTAAAGGACTTTTTTTCTCCAGTATCCCTCAACTTACAACATGATAAAGACCACTTGAGTTACTTTATAAAACTACACAGACCATTAGGTCTATCCCATCAAAATTCAAATTCAGGTGCTCTGATTGGGTCCCAGATCCAGATGACTGCGATCTTCAGGTACATGTGGGAAACACAATACTGTTTTTCCACCTTCCTTTGATAAAAATGTAAATAGGAGAACAACACAAGGTGACTGCACAATTTCTGGAGATAAGCACTGGAATTTTGAGGATATGGCTTTTTCATGTGTCCAAAGATGTAGCGTTTTTACTTATAAAATATTACTGTATCCTGACAACTTAGGCAACAGATATAAATTTCTAGAATACAGTAAAAACCGATCCCTGTCCCAATAAATTTCAGTGGTATGGTCAAAAACTGCCAAGATTATCAATGACTATCTTACTTTTTAAAGGGAAAAGTTTATTTTGTGAATGTTGGAAGCAAACATTGGAATTTGAATAGAAGATTAATGTCATAGTACAAGATTTAATGTCGAGGTGCAATATTTAATTTCTAAAACTGCTAGCTCAACTTCTCTTACAAGTGTTTAAATATAGTTTAGATGCTTTGGGGAGAAAGAATAAATTGCAAGTGATGTTTTTCATAATACTTTAAAATGCTCCCACCTCAAGAATAATGAAGTAGTGTAATAAAAGAACAGGTATAAATATAAATAAAAATAAATTCATTTTAAGAAATATTTGTAATAAATAATATTAATTTAATTAATTAATATTAATTCCTATTATTTAGTGCTTAAAAGATGCCACACTCTGCCCTCCGTATGTTTATACACATTGTTTCATTTAGTCCACTTAACAGTTCTACAAGAGATTATCAGGGTTTTTTTCTCTCTTTTTTTTTTTCCTTTTTTGGTACTGGGAATTGAACCCCAGAACACTTCACCACGGGGAGCCACATTCCCAGCCCTTTTTAAATATTTTATTACTTTATTTAGAGACAGGTTACTGCTGAGTTCTTAATATGATTCTCAGAAGGGTTAAATATTTGCCCAAAGTCACATAGAATTTCTGGAATTGGGCCTGAGTCAGTCTAAAACTAGTCTACTTGTCTGTGGCCAGTTGAAATCATACAGCCTATCATCTTTCACAGTTTTGAGAGTGAAAAGGAATGCTATTGATAATTACAGAAAACCAGGTATAGGCTGGGTTTGTACTAAGCAAACTGTCTATGTGGTCACTCTGGTTTGAACATAGCTAGTTTGTTTACCCATCAGGCAAAGTAAGTGTGAAAGGTAGTGGGATAGGGACACATAAAATCATCTCCCAGCTTTTAAAAAATGGTTCCAAAATACAGAAGGAAAAATTGCAAAATGAAACATGATGAAATTATTTTAACCCAATAACCACAACTCAAATGAAATCTTCTATAATTAATCTTCTATTCAAATTCCAAGTTTTCTTCCAACATTACATATTCTATAATTATATATATGGTGGGTACACTTAAATGTTTTATCTCATTTGTGGTAGAGGCCCCAAATCCTTGAACCCTGAAGCCTTTCCATCATTCCACTGTGTGCATGGTGTAGAAAAGTTTCAAGTGTCGCATTGTCCTGATAACTCCATTATTGGCACCTAAGTCGATGTGACTCTTCTCGCTTCTAGACTTACAGAGAAGTTAAGTGACTTGCTTAGGGACACATAATTAGTGGTAGAAACAGAAGAAAAAATCCCAGTTCAGAATTCCACCTCCTTCTTAGAGTTTCTTCTGTAGGTTCTTCTTGAATAAGGATGTCAATCTCCACTGCAAGCTGCCTTTGGTCCACTGGGTGCACTCTTCACCTCTGGCATCACATGCCATCTGTAGTCAGCAGAGAGGTGGAGAGGTGCTGCACTCTTGTTACCATCTCTTGCCTACAGTTAAGGGAATGGAGGTGCTGGGAGCTCTACCTGTCATGTAGCTACATGTCCTCACAGAGCCTCATCTCTATTTAAAGTTAATTCATGTATTCATTTTAAAATTCCCATGCAGGTAGAGTTCACCTTTTATGGTACACAGTAGAATGGGTTTTGCCCATTGCATAATGTTAGCCACTGGTAAGATATTAAAATTTTCTCTGTGGGTTAAAAAGAAAAATAAAGACCCAGCTTTTAAAAGAATGTGTAGTTCCATAGTCTGTATATATCCACTATTGTAATATCATATGGAACAATTCTTTCACTTGTAGAATTCCCTAGGGCTGCCCCCTCAACCTCTCTGCTCACCCTGTGTTCCTGACAATCATTTATCTGTTCTCCATCCCTATGGTTTGCTTTTTCCCCGAATGTCACAAACAATAATCCAAGAAGGTTAAACTGTACAGTGGGATTTTTTTTTTCTACACAGAGAAAGGAGAGAATCAGCTTCCTGTTCTTACTGATCAAGTTGTTTCAACAGAAGACAGGATTTTTTTCTATTTCCCATTCCAAAAGGAAAATATGTAACTTGATGAAGTAACAGCGAAATAGGATCATTTTACCTAAGATTTAAATAAGTAAGAAAATTAAAAAGCACCAAGCAGAGAGATTTTGATAGTACCTGGACATAAACTAAGAAGGTGGCAAATGCTCTTAAGGAACGTAGATATACTAACACTCATTTTGGCAATGTTGGTGTCTTCCATAGTGAAATTATCAGTGAGATCACGCATAACCAAAATCTCTGCAGTTAAAGGTTATGGGCAAAAGCAAGCTGCATTGGGAGGGTAAAGGCCTGGTATAGAGGTTGTCTTGTTTGGAGAAAGAGACAAATTATTCAGACCAGTTTGGAAACACAAAGGAAAACTTCTTTAAATTGTGAGCTAGGATTATTATTATTTTTTTAGATATATCAGGTGAGATATTCCGTTTATATAAGACAGAAAGTAATCACTTTTTCTGTTGCACTATGTTAGGTTTAGATCATCAGGAAATGCTTTATCTTAATAACTATTCATTTGGTACCAAATTCCCTGGGTCACATGGCGTTTGCAAGCTGGAAGATATCCAGGTGTATATATTTACCTGGATTAAAAACTCATTTCAACTCTACATGTTGTGAGTTGTGTAAAGGAAAGGAAAATCCAGTTTATATTTACAATGGGAAGAAATCCAAATATCTAACTAAAATATGAAATATTCATTAGGTTTTAGGAAGTTCTTATATGCAGCACATTGTTGAGTTCTTCAATCAGAAACAAATTAGATCTGTTTTTTTTAATTTCAATTGAAGCGAAAAGGCAAACAGAGATGTAAATATCCATGTTTCATGTTTTGCGATCCAGTGTGTATGTTCTGATCTTCAAATTCACTGACTCATGAAAGGGCAACCATAATGCTTTATTTATGGAGACAGAGAAATTAGTAAACAAATATGGGACTACATACTTTCTCACATGGCTAATTTTCCATGTGTGCAAATGGGGCCCTCAGGCTGAGTCATCTCTCTAGGTTTGCTTATCTCAGATGGTTGACTGACCTTCAGCTGGTGAGGACTATGATTCCTGTCTTCTTAGAACACTTAGGCTTCTTAGAACACTTAGTTTTTATATATCATAATGTAGTTTTTCTTTTTTTTAGACCAGAGAGATGATAAATGATGGTCCAAAACCAAATATACCTTATGTCCTTATTTATTAATGTACAGCCTAGGAATGTGGGATGGGCTTTATATTTTTGAATGATTTCAAAATAATCAAAACAGTATAATATTTTATGACATGTAAAAATTGTAAGATACTAAATTTCTGTGTCCCTAAATAAAGTTTTATTAGAACACAGTCATGTTCATTTGCTTATATTTTGTCTGTGACTACTTTCATCCCATGATGGCATAGTTGAGTATTTGCCACTGAAATTGCTTTGCTTGCAAGGCCTAAAATATTTACTATCTGCCCCTTTAAAGGAAGTAATTCTAGATAATCTGATTTTGATATGGACAAGATAATCTTTGAAAAAAATTTAATTGCAATACAATTTTTATACTTCACTTTTTAATTCATTAATCTATCTGCTTGTCCCGTGCAATATCCACAGGATTTACAAATTACTATGAATTAGCCTTCCACCCTTCAACTAATTTGACTACCTTGGAGGAAATGTAATGTAAATTGATAAAATTGAAATTGAGAAGACAGCCCTAAAATCTAGAGTTTGAGGAATATATATTTGCCATGGCTTAGAGGAGGATTTAGCAAAACTTAAATTGCTTTGGGTTTATTTCAGGTTCTGAATAGTCTTGCCGTCCTGGTGTATAGTAGAAGTTCACGTAGTCTTTGTCCTTCCTATTTGCTGCCAAAGTATCATTTCTTTTAATTATAGGGTTTGTTCTTGTAGCCAACCTGGGTGATGTTCTACCCCATATTTTATAACTGAAAATTTTAACTATTTTACCTATATAGCTATTGATCGGAAAACATTGTATTGCAATCCTACATTCTAGGATATTTTGAACCATTTATTATTATGCAGCAAAATAGCCGGGGGATGACGAGCAACTTGTGTAGATTGATACAGCAGGAGTGGGAGCCATTTATTGTAGGACAGGAGCAGTATATATACATTCCACACAGCTTATCTTAATTAACATAAACTAGATACAGCAGTCAACCAATAAGAAATCTCCACACTTAATGGCTCGCTGGCGCCACCTCACAAACCACTCCCTCTGGCAAAATGCCAGGCGCCATCCTGACTTGTTTACAGACTCTAACAATCTCTGGACTCCACTTTGAAGAACTGATTTAGAGTTTTCATGAATGGGTCCATGGTTTCAATGACATGCCAGTGTAACTGAAGCAAAGCCAATATCTGGCAATTGGGAAATGTTTAGGTCAATTATAGCACAATGATACAGTGGAATACAAAATCACCATTCAAAATAGTGTGGAGACCATGCCAGTAAGCAGAAATAAGTCTGCAAAATGACATCCAATGTCATAGTTAAAATAGTATACCCACGGAGACAAGGGAGTTCAAACAGAGCAGTATTCTTCCAACTGTGGTTAAAGCCCCTCACAGATCCATGAGCTGCTCAATTACCAATCAGTAAGAAAAGCAGAGAAACCCAGATTTACCATTCAGGAGTTTTTTATGGCAACTTAACAAATTAGCTTTAGTGTTGGACTTAAAAATATAAACCAAAATTAGGCTTGTATTTTTGTATCTTTTTATTTATTTTTCCAATAATAAATGTTTATTATGTTTTACCAAAGTCTTAAATCTATAATGCATTGAAAAAAAATAAAACTGATCCCTTTCCCACAGTTTGAGACATACTTTGTCTAGTGAAAAAAAAATACGTTCTTGCTAATATTAAGTGTGGAACACATTTTTCAAAAGAAATGGCATTTTATGGATATTACTATTTTATTTTAATCCAAGGCTGGGATGTTGCCTGGTCAGTTGCTTATCAAATTTCTGTACTTGGCCAGAGAGAGAGAGTGTCATTTTATTTTATTTCCCCTTGAGTTTAAGTAACTTTTAAATATCAAATGCTATCATGTGCTGCAGCAGTATGACAACAGAATTCTGTTTAAATGACTGAATCATTGCTTGAACATAATTTAAGGGGGGAAAAACAGAAGTTCTACAGAAACGTGTAGATTGAGTAGCTGTGCAACCAAATAGAAATGTCAGGATCTTCCTCCACTGAAGATTCAGAGTCCAGTGCACTGAGGCACAAGCACAGAAAGTGATTTACAATTTGAAGGAAAACCAGAAGTAAAATAATTGAGAGCTGGAAAGCAATCTCACTGCTGCCAAATTGCTTTCCGCCATGCATGCTCCATTTAGGGGTGATATTTGGATACTTACATTTAGTTTGTGCATATTTTCTTTCCCCTGTGAATATTCCATCCTGTCAGATTAGGACTGCTTCTCTGCTGTGATCAGCAAAAGGGAATATCCAAATTACCCAACCTTAGACTATGCCTGAAGCTTTATAAATAGAAAATGGTTGATTTTTTTTTAAGTGCAAAGGTGATAAGCTGGCTGTTAATGAGAATATTCTTGGTCCCTAAATTGCAAAAACATGGATTCCTTTCAGATAAGCTTTAAGTTGAATTTATGGGAATAAGACACACCAAAAAAACTGCAAATTGTAAAGGATTGGTAAACTATTTGTTTAAAATAACAATAATTCCCTACTACCACAACAATAATAATTTGTGAGAGAGATTTAATGAGTATCAGCCTTGGGGTTGCTTATGGCCTTCTTTCCCATGAAGTATTCATAGAAAAAGGAGCCCTTCCCTGTTTACCTAACAGCAACCACCTCTAGGAATTAATCTTGTGGTTCATGGATAGATACATTGATAAAAATGTCTGTTGGACTGTCAGGCCCTTGCTTAATTAGTTCTCTGAAGCACATAGATGATTATTCATCTCTTTATAATCTTTGGAAAGCCAGTGACAAATTTTGACTTAAAAGATTGGTTCTTATTCCATGTGTTTTGTCCACAGAACACACTTCTGAATTTAACATTCAGAATATCTTTACATTAAAACATCCAAAGTGTCCTCTTATTGTTATCTTTTTTGCTTACTTTTAAAAATATTTCTGATTTGCTTTAAAAAAAATGCAAACCTGACAGATTCCTTTGATAATTGCTTCATTTGTGCCTCGCACACATTATGAACTGGACTCAAAATCCTAATGCTCTCTAAAGGTAAGGCATAAAATACCCCCTTTTCCGGAGAAAAATAGAGGTACTGAAAAGTAAACAGGAATAAAAACTATGCAAATAAGGCCTAAGCCAAGAATAGATCTGTTTTGAAATTGGCTGTATGTCAAAGCTGGTTATTCCCTGGATAACTAGAGAATGATGGAGATGTATCTGAAGGGAATTTTGACTTAAAAATTCATAGAATTACAAGTTGTAGGTTCTAAAATTAATAGCCTGTGGCTCTCTTGGATAGACATTTGGCTCTTGTGAGCCAGGTCTTCCTAATATTGATTAGCACTGGAACTATTAGGTTTTTTCCACCTAGGTTCAGTTTATATTCCTTAGGCCAGAGACCATTTATTTGAATTAAAAATAAATGTGCTTTTGTCATGAGTGTAAGCTGGACTGTGGTTCTGTGTTGTCCTGTGACAAAGCAGGAGATTTTAAGAGTGATGGATGATACTTTCGAAGTTTATATGACCTGTGGGCATGCATGCACATATTCACATGTACACACATACACACATGTATATCAGAAGCCCTCATACTTAAGGTGATGAGGATGAATCACTTAAGCAGATAATCCTTCAAAAATGTGAAGCATACAAGCATACACAACTTAAATATTTTATCTTATTTGCATTTTACATTTAAATATTTTTCCTTGTATGTCTGTACACATTTATTTCCCCATCTTTTGATGGAAAGGATCTCCTCCCCCCCAACAAATGAGTATTTCCAAAGCTTTTTCAAAGCAAGTAAGACTCTTCCTGAGTAGAGGGCTGGAGATTAGGCCTGCTCTCCGTTACTTAAATCAGGCTCTATGAGAATCATCTGTCAAATCCTGCTTGAGTATCTTTAGATAGAGTGAGTACCCAGACACCTAGGTAGCAATCTGAGTGCAGAATCAGTCCAGATTCTCAAGATTTTGTGTTAACAGCTTTATAGTTCTCTTTCTACATCTACCTTGATGGCACCTCTACCTAGTCTTTCCAAAAGATGTAACTTAGTCTTTTCAGAAACTACTCTGTTTGGACACTTGCTTTCATGGGCTTACATACATTTTTTTTTATTTTCTATGTCTAATAACAAATGATACTTGAATAAACAGCTTAAGGAGAAAATGCACCTTATAATGCATTTATGAATCCAAGAGGATATGGGTAAGCATAGTAGAGAGTTTCCTACCAGCTTCCTGCTTTCAGTGTTCACTGAATGCTTGTCCCTAAGTTTTGCAAAGAGAATGAGGGCTGTTGTTTAATTAGTCCTGTTTTTCCAATCTCTAGAAAGCTCAGAATAAAATATGTGACCCATTTCCAGGAACTTATAGACCCTAATGGTCATTATTTCACTGTTTTACCCTTAGATTTCATCTTCTTTTTCTGTTTTTTTTTTTAAACACCCATGCATTTTCTTTTTGTCTTGTTATATTCTAAGAAAAACTGCCAATCTTTTAATGTCAAGGTGATTTTGCTGACGGTGTTGGTTGTTGTCAACATGGTACAGTCTATGTTTTGAAAGATTTAGGTTCTAAAATTAGCATGTCTGGAAAACAAAACAAAACAAAACAAAAAACTGCCATAATTACCCTTGAACCTCCCTTGAGAAGGATCTGTGGCTGAGCTCAACACACCATATCTCCTGGGGTCCAAACACCTGATTTTTCCATCATCTTTGGGAAAGATGGATTGGATTGTGTTGAGTGTCAGGTGAAGTAGACTGGCCTTGCCTTCAGGTACATAGCTGTCAAAAAACATAGGTATGTTCAAAATGTAGAGTGTTAAGGGTGGGTCACCCTATGAGAGAAAGGCTCCTGAGAGCTGACATTTATGCCCCATACCTAAGGAGTTTCAAGCCCATTCTGCCTGGTATTATTTCTAAATGCATTCCTTGCTTCTGGGCGAGCTACACGTCTTTGTTCTAAGACAAGGACAGAATTTCATGAAGTTCCCCTCCCACATATTCACAGAGGGCATGCTCAAAAGTTTTGAAAGAGATAAAATAAAGGCGAATGAAAAAACTTTTGTGTATGTTTTCAAGTCCATAAGGGTGCATTCTTAATTTTTTTTTTATTGTGGTGTTTCAAAAATTAACTTCACTGTTTTAAACTTGACAACCAACCTCTTGTGTGGGCACATTACTGCTTTGAGAGATTGATTTTCCCGTGTGATTCTTAACTTGGATTAACTTCTTCAAACATTAAACTTTTTTAAAAATGTGTGCATTTGAATTATCACTTCTCAAGTCAGCTTCAAATTCTTATCCTTAAAATACAAGTTTCCTAATTGTATTACCACCTTTACCCTTAATAAAAGACAGCATTTGTATTTTATATATGCAAGGATAATATCAAGCTTTCATTTCCTTCCATGACTTTTTATTTAGCAAATATTTTAGAGCACAATAATTGATAAAAAAAAGGTACAGTTTCCTATTTATAACCTAATAACTATTAGTCTTTAAAATAGAATTACACATAATACCCATATTGGTTTTTCCTTGATAGACACTGTAAAGTGGTTTTCTTTGTTTTTGTCTATGATTAATTTGTTTCATTCAAGATACTTTAACTAGAGGATTTTTTTTTTTTTTTTGTACTGAGGATTGATTCCAGGGGCTCTTTACCACTGAGCTATATCCCCAGCCCTTTTTATGTTTTATTTTGAGACACGGTCTCGCTAAGTTTCTTAGAGCCTCACTAAGTTTCTGAGGCTCATCTCAAACTTGCAATCCTCCTTCCTCAGCCTCCCAAGTCGCTGGGATTATAGGAACTGGAGTACTTTTTACTTTAGACAAATTTGGGAATATAACATTTGGTACTTTTGAAATGGTGACCTCTGTGGACATAGAAATTGATTTTTAGGAGGCAACATTGCAAAATGATTTAGGTGTTGAGTCTGAGCTTGCAATGAGACTGCCTGGCACCTGAGCTATTTGTTCAACCTCCATGTGCCTAAGTTTCCTCATCTATAAATGTAATTAGTAATATTTAATTCAGGGGGTTATTATGAAGATCAAATGAAATAAGAAATCTAACATACTCATCAGTATTCATATGCTATTAGTTCTCAATGAATTATTATAACTTTGGCCTTGTGGACTGAGAGTAGGTTCCACACCAGCAGTTGGCTAATGAAAATGTAGTTGAAATGCTTTGGTGTTCTGGTCTTTCACCTCCTCACTTCTCTCCCCTTGCAGGTAGCCCCAGCCATTAAGGAGAGTATGATGAAGAAGGGAAGCCTCATGCTGGGCTACCAACCCCACCGGGGGAAGGTCAACTTCTTCCGCCAGGTGGTGATCAGCCCTCAAGTGAGCCGGGAGGACATGGACTTCCTCCTGGATGAGATAGACCTCCTGGGTAGAGACATGTAGCTGTGGCTTTTGGTCCCCCAGAGACATGGATCCTGTCCTGGGGAGGGCATCTGGAGACATGTAGTAAATTATAATACTTCTGATGGGAAATGGGACAGTCCAGACACAACAAAACCAAAATGCTAAGCAAATGGTATTAGGGATTCTTGCTGTCTGGGAACTACTGTTGGTATAAAGGAGGAATTTTTTTTTGTTGTTGTTTTTTATTTTTTTGCAAAGATGTCTCTGGACACAGCCTTATAGAGAGGTCAGTAAATACCATGTGGATCCTGTGTTCTAAACTTATATCACTGTTTAAAGAACATATAAATTAATAGTTTAAGGCAGGGTTCTCAAGGTGTGGTCCCTTTTCTAGCCACATCAGCATCACTGGGTAACTTATTAATATTTAGATTCTCAAGCCTCACCCCAGACCAACTAAATCAGAAATTCTGGTGGGGGCGGGGGAATGCAGCACCCAGTATTCTGTGTTTTAACAAGCCTTCCAGGTGATTCTGATGCATAGTAAAATCTGAACACACTGGTTTAGAAAACGCCTTTTATTGATTGAATAACTAGTGTTTTGCCAGCAAGACGATATCTAATATTTTAGTAGCCCCTGAGCTACTCTTTGAAAATACTGCTGTGGCATTTTAGTATGGTTTTTTTAAGGGTATCAGAAGCATGTCAAAGTTTTTTTTTTTTTTTTTGAAGACTATACAAAATGTTCATCTTATAAAAATATTTGCTTTTATGCAGGCTAAATTTTTATTTTCAAAAGCTAAAATTAACCATTGTCTGTTCTAAGTGCCTACATTAGAGATTAGGATAAAAACTAAATACTTTGCAGTGTGATCTTTCCATCGAGGAGCAATAGTTTTAATTCACTTCCTAAAATCGGTCACATCATGAGCTGGGGATGAACACTTCATACGTATGTTTGTGTGGGTCTCTTTTATCTGTAGGGGCCCATTCCTTGTCTTGCTCTCTGCCTTGTAAGAGTAACGAAAATGAAGTCCAGGGTTGAATGACATTCCCTTTCCCAAGCTTTGAAATGTCAGTGTAGACTACTACATGGCTTATATTGGGCAGAGAATCTGGGAATCAGAGTTCTTTCAATGGAAACACCTCCTCCATTTTTCCTGGAAGTGGATGGTAGTCTGGTCCTAGATTCCCAGCAGACTTTCATGTGACTAAGATGTGGACAATATTTGAAGATGTGGGTACAGAGTTAAAGTTCTGCATTGGAAGGTGAATGAAGAGTTTTCAAGGGTTAGACTTAGCACATACAGTGACCTTCCTATACTTCATCTTTAGCTCATGTCATTTAAATTTTGAGCAGATGTTTAGTGTTTTGCTTTTATTGCACATTATTATTTTAGTGTGCCATGTTTTCTCAATATATTCTTTAGCCAATATATATAATTTTTTTCTGTGCTGGAGATCAAGCCCAGGGCCTTCTGCATGCTAAGCATCTTTTAATCAAAGAATATTTTAATTTTTTTTTCTGAATTACTTCACATTCTGTGGTGATAGTTCTGTGTGTGTGTATGTATTTTGAATTTCTTGTTGCCTTTTTTGGTTAATATCTACACAAAATGGTCCTAAAATTGATGCTTGCAATAATTTGGATTTCATGAAATAAAGAGTAATATTAGTGTATTTCGTGTCACTCACCTTTCTTTTCCTGTCATCTCCTCTTCACCAGATTATAACAATACATTTTTAGAAGGGAACTGGATTAATTGGCAATTTAGTTAAACAATTGAGGAAATAGGAAGCTGGCCATTTTTCAGTTAACGCCTTGAATAAAATGGAAAGAGTGGTTGTAGCTCCGTGTGGGTTTGTACCTTGTGTAGTCTGTCTTCTCCTCGGCAATGGGAAACCATAGCCACAGCTCAGCTGCTGTGCTTCTTCTGAGAAGTGGCAAATCTTCATCAATGGAAAATGCTAACAGGTATTTGATGAAAGGGTGATGACAACTCAGATATTCCTTTATTCACTAAAATTGTCGGCAGTGTGCCTGCCATATTGTAGGTAATGATCTTAAGTACTAAAGATACACAGTGAATAAAATAGGGCTCTTACTCCTCTCCAACTTTCAATCCAGGGAAGGCAAACAGTCCATAAATATATACCAAACCAGGTGATGGCAAGTACTTTGACAAAAAAATCAAGAGAGTTTACTCTCTTGTTAGATTGTGGAAGTGAGAGGGGTCCTGTGTACTATGTAGAAAATTTGGTTGGATGAGGCCTCTGTTGAGCTGATATTTGAGTGGAGATGTGGAATCCAGGGAGAGAGTCATGTGGAGTTGGGGGAAGGCTGCCTCAGAGGGAGGGCATAGCAAGTCCATACTTTTGCTCTGCTGTCCGTAGGGATGAATTCAATCATCAACCCCATGCTTCCAGCCATGTTTTCCACATTTCAGACACAAAGAAACAGAAGGGAACTCCACCACCACCATTTGCTTTGGGGAACACGTGTTTCTTGAGGTGAGACTGGAAACCGTAGCTTTTTGGTTGGTTTATATGTGGTTTCATTTTAACTAGATATGTTGATGTGGAGATGTTGATCATTTTAACCCGATATGTTAATGTCAACATCTATACAAGTAGCTCTGTCATTAAGAAAGAAAAATGTCCTGTCAGTAATAAAGAATGGGCAATGGAGGAGACTCATGGGCCTTACCATCATGCCACAATTGTGAAGTGACAACAGTTCTTAAAGCAAAGTTTTATTTTTCCAGACAGCTCATTAATTAACCAAGGCTGATAAAGTGTGATTCCAATTAGAACTACTTGGAATCTAGTCAGTCTGTCTGGTTCGTACTTATCTAATCCATCCTGAAATGGATGGATAGAACTCGAAATGCTTTAATCCCCTTGACTCCATCAGAGCCTGTGTGGAACTAGAAAATAATTATTTTCAATTTTAGATCTTCAGGACCAGTTTGATTCTTCTTAATTTAAACCGATCTGAACTGACCTAATGCATTATCCAATGGGAATTTATTTCAACCAATTACACCTGGTTTGATTTGTTCTAATTTCTATAAGGTTTATTTTATACAGTTCAATTTAAGAAATATTGGATGAAATTTCCTTAATCCAACTATATTCAGAAAGGCATTCCCTTTTCATGATGGAGTGACTTTGGGGAGCACAAGTGAGTCGCAGCAGTACCCAGCAAGAGGAATCTTTCCTGGATCTTTGGGGATAACTCATTGTTCAGTAAAAAGACAACTCCAGGTTAAACCAGAGTCATAAATGGAAAAAAAAACGTGATATCTCTCAGATCTTTTTTTCTGTTCTACCCAGGCTCTTAAATAAAGATTCATGGGGTGAAGGTGAATATGGGCAGGAATGTGGAGTACTATAGCCAAATTACAAAAGTAGCATGGGACTCTTTTTTCCTTAACCCCTTTGTCCTGCAGATATGTCATTTCTTATGAAAAAAAAAAAAACTATGAATTTCAGGATATTCTAATGCAGAGATCAAGGATAATGATGACAATACCTAGCACTCCTACTATATGCCACCTCCAATGCCACCTTCTTGACAGGGTCTTATGTATCCTCACAAACTCCACCAGATGGGAGTTATTATTACAATGGGGGGGGAGCTTGTAATAACTTGTATTATTATTATAATAATAATTTTTATCATTTTTAAAAATACTTAAGATTGCCAAGCTACTGAGCAGTGATCCAAGATTTAAATGTAACTCATCCAGAGTGCTGCAGGCTTTTTCCATTTCCCTTTATTGGAGGGTACATGTGGAAAAAAGAGTAATTCCAGCAATCTGTCTGTACCTGACTTTCACAGTTACTTAGCAAAGAAAAGCACCAATAACTAAGTTGGTCTCAGAGGATATTAATTCTATCAGACTGCCACGGCACCTTTCTCAAACTAGAAAACAGGAATTTTTCTTTCTGCTTTTGCCGTTGAAGATAGAGGGTGGTGGTACACAAAGAACCTTTTGAGTTAAATTATTAAAACTTCTTAACAGGGAACACATTGAAGGTGAGAAGAATAACAATCTCTGAGTATTGGGCCATTGTTTTAGTTTTATTGGCCTTTCCTGAGCTCCATGACCCCATGTTGAAATACTGGGTTTGTGTTAGTCAGCTTTTTGTTGCTGTGACATAAAAGCTGAGAAAAAGCAACTTAGAAGAAGGAAGGAGTTATTTTAGCTCATTGTTCAGAGATTTCCATCCATGGTTAGCTGGCTCCATTGTTTCTGGGATTATGTTGAGGCAGGACAGCATGGCAAACGGGTGGGTCCCAGCAAAGCTGCTTACTTTGTGGTGGTCAGGAAGGAGAGAAAGAGAGAGGAAGGAAGGAATAGGAACAAGACATAATCTCCAAAGGCATGTTTCCAAGGACCGAATCCCTTTAACTTATAGTTTCTACCACCTCTCAATAGTGCATTCAGTTATGAATGAATCCCTCCATGAAATAATCCATTGATGAAGTCAGAATCCTCACATCCATTCTTTGCTCAAAACTTCTTGTCTCTGAACATTTCCACATTGGAAACCAAACTTTTATCACATGAGCCTGTGGGGGACATTCCGGATACAATTTGTAACAATTGATAATTCCATCTGAGTGTCCCAATGGCACTCAAATTCAGCATGTACAAAATGGACTCATGATTTCCTACCCACAACCCAAGGTCACTCCCCAGGCCTGTTCTCTTCTCCATGTTTTACACCTCAGTTAACTCACTATTTTCTATCTAATTTGGCAAACCCCAGATGCTTCATACTTCCATCTCCCTCTCTCCTCTACTTTCCAACCCATTAACAGGCCTTGTTGGATGTACCTCTAAAATATATCTCCACTTATCTGTTTATGCCTGTGTCTGGTTTCACATCCAAATTTCAGTTTCTGTTCCTTTCCCCCAGAACTATAACCTCTGTTACAGTAATGACCTCGGTTATGGTTTGGATATGAAGCATCTCTCCAAAACACCTGTGATGAAGACTCAGTCTCCAATGCAGTAATATTCAAAAGTGGGGCTCTTGGGAGGTGGTTGGATCACGAGGGCTCTGACCTCATCCATTTTTTTGATTCTTCGATTCATGGGTTTTGAAGGAAGGGTTTTGTTATAAAATTGAGCTTTCTCTCTGCTTCCTGGATCAAGTCTAAGTGAGAAGCTCTACTATACCACGTGCTCCCCTCCGCCATGTTCTATCTCACCACAAGCCCACAGCAATGGGGCCAAGCAGACATGGACTGAAACATCCTAAACCAAGAGTCAAAATAACTTTCTTCCTTTTATATTGTTTTTCTCAAGTATTTTGTCACAGTGATTAAAAGCTAACACAGCCTCTTTGCTGCATCCATATGTTGCTTCTGAATCTTGTCCAATCTTGCTACTTAAGCTATATGGAGGCAAATTATTCTAATTTTCAAGATAAAGATCAAATTCTACAAGCAGCTGCCAAGATCCTGCATCCTTCCAACTCCTATGAAGTTTCAGATTTATGTGGAGCAGACTTCTTCACACTGAGGTCCAGAAAATGCAGCCTTCCTTTAGATCCCACCCTGTTTATCTACATGTCAAAACCGTTGAATTTAGCACTTCTTCCTTAAATGATATTTCCCTTTTCTATCTCTTCACCTGACAAAATGTATGCTTACCTATCAGATGTCAACTTGATTCTCTGTTCTTTTTAGGGATAGTTTCTCTGCTTGTTCTCCATCCACCCAAAAGGTATCTGCAGCCATATAAACTGTCACATAGGGAGCTTGGCACATAGTAATTGTTCAATAAATAATTGTAGAAGTAAGAGTGATTGGAAGGTTGGTCTGTTAAATTGCCTTTGATAGGACATTTTTTTTAATTTGAGGAGGCATTTAGATAGATAAATGTTAAACAACTACTCTGTTGGCTTAAAGAAAACTAAAAAAAAAATCACCTTTAATCTTAAAACCCTTTCTACAAGCTGAGAAATCAGTGCTCTGGTTGTAAATGCACTAAAGAAGAAAAATGTTTCTACTTAAAATTTAATTTATATTCATCTCAGAAAAAAATTTCTTGGAATAAACATGATTTTGATTTCTAAATTTTTTTTACAAGAAAGTTCAGCCACATTAGAACAGCACAAGCCATAGATGCATTTTTTAACATTTCATTAGCACAATCTGGTACGGGTTTATGTATAAAATAGACCAGAATTTGAAGTTCCAACCGTAGATGATAACAGTATGGTACACAAATAGTAGAAACTCTAATTCATAGGGATGATGAGTCCTAAATAGATTCTATGTTATTAGAAGGCTTTGAGGTTTCTGTGGGTGGGTCGTGCTGTGCCAGAGACCAAGGGATGAGAGAGTTGTGAAACTCTAATAGAAACAGATTTTCTCCCTGCAGGTGTGGTCCCATCCTGATGGTGGACTGGGCAGGGAAAGGAATGAGCAATGGATTCTTGAAAGAATTCCATTACCTCCTCACCTTCCTATTCTTGGGCATTTAAGAACCCATGATAAATCTTAAATGATGTCTTCCACCTCATGCCTACATCAACATATAAGTTGAATTCTTTAGTTGAATGATTAGTCAAGAAGTCAAGGACCTAAACACCATTTTTCCCTAAAGTCTCTCTGAGATTTGGGTGTAGAGGAAATAATTTTCTCATTCTGGGACTGGTAGCCCAAGCTCAGTGTTTTACGGACAGCTGTCTGAAACCTGCAGATGAATTTTGACATCCCTCACCTTCTTGGGGGCAGAGCTATACAACTTAACCTATACAACATCTAGGGAGGTTTCACATTTTAGGGGCTTGCTGGTCTTCCAGATAATTTACTAATTTGGTGTACAAATGTGAGTGTGTGTGTGTGTGTGTTAGGTTGTTTTTTTTTTTTCCCCTTAATTCTTCACTCTGCAAGCTTAGGATGTCCATATGTAGTTGTATCCATATAATAAAGTCGCAGTGGAAATTCTTGCATCTTCTAATGTAAACAACCAACATTGAAGAACCAATCCTGGAGATTACACTTAAACTGATTATGTGGCAGGTGGGCCTGTTCTCATCCTTAGCTAAACCACTGGAATAACACTCATGTGACTAATACTGCATGTTTATGCTACAGCATAACACCCCCTAGCTGTATTAGTCTCATCATAAAAAAATGTGACCACAATAGATATTGACAAAAATCCTACTCTTAACCTATATTGTGTATATAGCTATATACTGGGGACTGGACTATAGGTTTTAAGGTATGGGGATCATGGGGTGGGGGCTGACTTATCAATATGTTCAACAGAGGAAATCAGAAAGGCACTAGAAAACTTGAACTGGAAAGCAGTGATCCAGCAACACCACTACGTTTATATCTCGAGAAAAGAATAGATTGAATGCTATAGAGGCTAAATCTAAACAATCAAATCCAGTTGGCATAAGAGAGAGTTACTCGTGCCTAACAATTATATTTCTAAGTGAGATTGAATTGGTCCCAAGGTAATGGATCTGAACACTAGTTGATGTTTAAGTTATACGTTCAAGGACAGCAGTTTAATACATGTGATGTGTATGGATTATCCTATTCTGAAGGACACGTTCAGGGTGGACTCTTATGAGTAAGGGCATTTGGAGAAGATACATGCAAATCTTCGATTCTTGGTAAATGGAGAAACAGTTGTCATCACCAAAAAAACACTGGAGAGGTTCTAATTTAGCAAGCAGGTGGAGGAAAGAATTTGTATGAGCAATACAAGAGATATAATATAATTCAAAAAACTAAAACAAGCCAACAACCATGCATTACCATTCATATGAAGACTGAAGAAAAACTGGGTCACCAGCAGCAGTGCCAGCTACTGTCTTCTAGAAAGTGCCTGGTAATTAGAAACCAATGATTGGCATTTGTGCTGCTGCTGCTGACCTGAGATTTCATGCGAGCTCAGCATTTTGCAATATCGCCTGCCTGATTGATAGCTGGATGTCTTAAAGTCTTGGGTCTGTTCCTACATAAATGAATTCCTTCTAGTTTTTATTGTCAAAATAATAAAAATAAGATAGTTCCGATGAATGTTCATTGAAAAGTGTGCTGAATTAAACACAGTAGCTGTATGTGTGGATAACTTGGGATTCTATTGAGAACTTGATTTTGCTGATAATCTTCCTTAATTTGAAGTGTAATTGTCCCTGAAATCCTTCTACCTCTTATCCATCAGAATAGCCCTGAAATAATGAAAATGAGGGGAAAAATACTCAGCAACAGTTATTCTATATCACAGGATTCAAGCACATTTTAGATTCTGCCAGGGTTGTGTATCAGATTCATTCCTAAGCTTGAGTGAACAGCATTTTGCAATTAAAAAAAAAAGAGTGGAGTGGAGCCTCACACTCAACCAGTTCAAGCACCTACGGGTTCCTTAGGAACTTTGAATCCAGATCCAAAGGACCTGGAAGGGAGTGAAAAGCAGCATATTAGAAGGAAAAGATTAATAATTTGACCTCAGAGAATCAGTTAATAAAAGGAGAGAAATCAGTAACATTTGGAAATAGAAATAAAATATTTTTAAACACATTCTAGTGCTAGACACTTACCCAAATATTATTTGGTTAATTTTTACAACAGCTCTGTAAAGGAAACGTTATTGATTCATTAACTTATCTGCATATTCTGCACATCCTCATTATGCTTTCACAGTTCAGCCCTGCACTGGAAACAATACATATTGTTGCTTGGATGCTTTGGTATTTTGATAATAAATGTCTAAATGCAATGATGCTTCGGTATTTTGATCATAAAAAATTAAATACAAAATACTTGGATATTTAAAATAAATTAAGCAGAAATTAACTTGAGAAATTGTCTTGTGCAAAATAAATGAACACAGAGACCAAAAGATTAGGTGATAGATGTAAAAGATAGAAAGAAGTAACAAATATGGTCTTCTGATTTCATCCAAGATGGAATAGACGGACTATTCCATCAGGAATTTATCTATTTCAACAGGAACCACATCGACTGTCCTGCACAAAACAGCTAAACAACTGGAAAGAACTATGATACGAGAGTTTTCAAGATGTTGGACATTAGGCAATGAAAGGCAGTGATCCCTGAGAATCAGGAAACCCATAAGCTGAAGACATTATTGTAGCACTTTATTTAAAGAGTGAGTTTTAGGGGGTGACTCAGGGATGTGAACCCAAGAGGAGCTCAGCAGACTCCCTGAGGTAAGGAGACATATTAGAGAGCTGCAGAGACCAGGTACATAGAGGACTCAGGACATATGACTAAAGGAAATTGCCTGTGGCTAGACTAATAACTCCTCACACAAACTAAAAGACAGTATCCATTGTTCACACATGACCTGGAATATTGTGTCCTTTTTCCAGCTGTACTGGAAAAAAAAAACACATGATTCACAGGACATTGGGTAGCAGACACAGAAAGTCCTTGCTTTGGTAGTAGGACAAAATTAACCACAGACTAAGACATCTGACCTGTGTCCAGTTTTATTAATGGTGATGCTAACCTGATTACTTGGTAAAGATGGTGCCTGGTTTGTTTCTCCACAGTGAAGGTATTGTTTTCACTTTTTCTCCTTTTCACATGCTATTCCTTAGAACTGAGTTACTAAACCCAAGCCAAATCCCAGTGGAGGAGAATTAAGCTCCATTTCCTAGAGGGAAGAGTCTCAAAGACTTTGTAGACATCTGGTAAAATCACCAGCAGTAACTAATAAACATTTGGGGAGAGAAATTTAAGGCTGTGAAAATATCCTGTTTGTCCTTCAATGTTTCGCCCCATCATTTTTGCAGTCATTGGTTAGCAATTAGAAAACCTAAATAATCTTCAGTCAAGCCCATAGCATACAACTTAATAAATTCTTGAATGAATAAATTACTGATTATTTGAAAACAAGGCCATAGAAAATCGTTAAGAAAATAGAATTGGATATTTATTGGTGTTATCATTTGAATGTGTCCCCCAAAGTTCACATATTAGAAACTTTATCCCCAATGTGGGGTTGGGAGGTGGACCTCAAAGGAGTGATCGGGCTTTGAGGACTTGCCATTAGCATGGAAGTTGGTTTGTGATCTTCAGAGTAGGTTCCTTATAAAAGCAGGCATCCAGCCTCTGTCCTGTCACCCTCACTTCCTCCCAGCTGATGATTTTCACTGTGCAATGTCACAGTATGATGGCAGCTCTGCCCCACCAGATACTAGTCCCTTGGCCATGTTTCCCAGCCTCCACAACTGTGGGAAATAACTTTTTTTTTCCTTTTTAAATCACCCAGTCCCTGGTCTTGTGTAATACTGGTATTGTTAACAATACAAAATAGGCTATAACAATTGGATCTTTGGAAAGTCAATTATTTCCTAAATAAAAATGCAATGGGAGTGTTCATAAGGGGATAGAGTCAGAAGGGTGAGGGGCGGGTGAGAGTGGCCTTCCTGCTTCTGTTGTTCTCTGGAATGCCAATATTTTGGGGTAGCATGTTCTGTGCCTTACCATTGTCTTTTAGTTGTCATTTAATTTTCTTGGTGTAAACTGACTGCATTTACTTAGTCACCTCTGTTATCGCCTGCTCAAATTTCAAATATGCAATGTTAAATTTAAAAACTCAGTATTAAAACTTTAAGAAATCACACTTAGTATCTATTCGTGAGGATGTATAACATTGGAAGGGCTTAATTTCTTAATATAATACTGTTATGTGAATGATTTAATTTCCTAACACAATATCTGTGTTGTTAACAGTACCTGTCTCATGAAACAAAGCCACAAGAACAGCTTTTCAGTTGGCACCATTGGTGCCAACAACAGAGCCATACTGGCATCATCAGGACTAGCAGAGTCCATAGAAGCCACAGTGATGTGGCACTCCAACAAATCCAGTTCTGTTCCAGTTCAAAAATTGTTACTACAAGCATTTCACCTACCTTTACTATGTCAATAAGCAGAGGTTTTGGTAATGATCATAATAGATGTGCAAATATGTATTCATTGATGAAATTATTGGTGTTCTGGATATGTGAATAGGCTAGAAATATTATAAATATTCTCTCCATCTTTATGCAAACAGGATCCAACAGGAGTTTTGCCAAGTGCTAAGTATGTCTACCCTGATTATATATTCCAGGACTGGAGAAATAACCACAGGATGAGTTCAGGGGCCCACTGGACCCACTGTGAGTCAGACCTTGGCCGAAACTCCATCGATCACCTGACCTCCATAAGCTCCTACTTTTACTAGAGGGCCACATTGATGTTTTGGGTCTCCCAGAATCAATGTCAATTCAGAGCCTGTGTCTAGTAGTCCCCCAAAGTTCTGATCATTGCCTTTTCCCTAATGCACAGCTATCTGGGAAAAGGCCTTAGGTAGCTTTAGGGAAGGATGGGAAAAAGATTAACAGTAAAGATTTTTGGTAGTGTTCTAGAGTCCTTCCTCAAGGGGACCTGGCCTCCCCTTTATTCAAAAGGTTAGAGGTCTGTAAATTGACTCAAATTTGGAAAGTGGTTGAGGGGTGGTGATTCTTTGCTGCTATGATCAAGGGCATATTTCTGTACATTTGCCCTGCAATTTTTCTGCTTGTATAAGTCAAGTAAGAATTTGGTGTGTTTCTCAACTATTTTGCTGTCCATTATGATAACTATGACCATCCTGTTTTTGGTGATTGAGGGCTGCCACTTGGCCTGTTCCTGCCTGAGATCCAATCATGCCCACTGTATTTAAGTCTTCCAATTGATAGACCAGAGCTCCCACAGTAAGGTCTGGCATGCAAAGAAGAGCAACAACAGAGATCTTCAAGGATGCTGGTGTTCCCTCACATATTTGTTTCTTATAGTTTTGGTGAAGGCACATCTTCTGGACCAGCCAAGTATAGAGGAGAAGGTTGTACATGACAGATCCACTCTGGCATTCCAAACTCTCTGAGACTCTGAATTCTCTCATCAACAGTAAACTAAGGGAGGTTAGGCATTTCCGGCTCATTTATAGTAGACCATCTTTAAACCCATACTTCAGCCAAATAATTCGTACCCTTTTTAACACCGCGAGCTATTACATTAAATCTAGAATCTCTGCTTAATGTGTCAATATCGATAAGTTCAACCTGATAAGTTTATGTTCTTTCCACCATTATCCCACACCCTTAAAAATCCATTCCCACACATGTTCCCAAGACCTCTGTTTGTATGAATTAGAAAACTCAAGAAGTTCCTTCAGAGTATGTCCTCATGGGCCACTCTCTAGACCTCAACCTCTAGGGACCTGCTTAGATTTGGATTTAGTTATAGGCCTGGAAGCGAAAGTGTGTGGTGAGGGTGGGTCCTGAGGAGAATCAACATCTTCATGCTGAGCAACTGAATCACCAAAAGTTTTTACTGTTTCCATAAGCAAAGCAGGATTAGTTCCCTCCAGGAAGGGTAGAGAAGCCAAAGCAACAGAGGGTAGGGGTTGGGATGTCTTAGTAGTGGTTAAGGGTGGGAATTCAACAACTTCTAGCAAAATAAACTCATTAGATTATGAGAGTTCAATGACCCCAGCCCCACTAGGCCCCTCCCATACATCACCATCCCAATTTGCAGGATCCCATTCTTTTCCAAGCAGAGCGCTCACTTTAACCTTCCGAGTCTGAGAGTTAAATTTCAAGAAGAACTGAACTTGCATCTGCTGCAGCTTCCTTGTTCTTCTAACTTTTAGTTCATCCAAGCCATCATTCTATTGATCAGTGTTGCCCACACTTAGGGAGGGACTCCATTTCAGTTGGCTATCCCACATGCCAATCATTCCTAGACACACTCTCATTGATACACCCATAATCCTTGGCATATCTTAATCCAATCAAGTTGGCAATTCAGATTAACCATTACGGGTAGTAAATGATTTCTAGGGGAGAAAAGAAGTCCAGAGAACAGACAATGGCTTGGGACACTATTCCTCTGGACTCTAGGTGTGATGTTTGGTTGACATAAAGTCAAAGAAACGCTGGTTCTGAGAATGTTTCTTCAGCTCAGCATGTCCTAATGCCAAACTTTGGAGTGTCATTTTCTCAGTTCCAACATGAACAAGACTACTGATGTAACTCCTTAGCACACGAGACATATGATGCTCAGTTGAATGGATTCTAGGTGTCCTAATTGCTGACTTTGCATCCCTGATATGTCCTTGGGCTGACAGTATAAGGTACTACTCTGATGAGGAGTGGGTAATCTCTGAATTATGAATTAGCTTCAATCTGCATGCTTCCTCTAGGTGTGTAGCATATTGATCACTGAACTCGTGGACATCTGATGTCATCATAATTCCTTAACTAGAAAATTTTAACTAGATTTGGTCATGGGAAACAGGAGCCTTGCCTATTCTGATGTTTCCAGTCCTCTGCCTATGTAGAGCCCCACCCCCACCCCCATTGGGCCCCAGATTGTCACTTGACATTCAAAGCTCAAGGTTTTGAAATGTAAAACGGTTTTTCAGTTTAACAAGCTTACCCTGAAAATCATCCTGGGGTAAATTAAGACTATAAGTAGCTGCTTCACACCAGTTTGGGTCAGGTTTAGAAGGCCAATGAGCTAGAAAATTTATTTAGATTTTTTTCTCAGTTTTTGGATGTGATCTAGAACATAAGGGATCATGGATTTGTATAATCCCAACAATAAACTCTGAGCCCACCATTTTGTTCTCTTTTTGGCATTTCTTCAGTGTCTTCAGTTGTGGAAGAGGCTATTCTCCCATCCGACCCAGGAGATTTAGGAAGTAGTCAAACACAGACCCAAACAAACTATCAGAGGGAAGTGGGAGTCCCTTTGTTATTCTGGGGGATATGCAATGCATATCAATAAGCTTCCTGTGTTCCTTTGTAGCAGAAAGTGAGCATTCACTCTTATTATGGAAAAACAATCATTTGATTCATCTTGCCTTCCTTTGAAGCACAAGAAAGATGAGATACAAATATGTCCTTCTAGGAAAGGTTTAAAGATTAAGTGAACTACGTATTTGGTGATTCAAGTTCCAAATTGAAAGGCTACCAACACTTATTGGGAAAAGAGCAGGAGTAGAGCCAGCCAGGACAACAGGAAAGGCGAAGAGAGAGAATCCCCAGGACCTGAAGGAGTTACCATGGTGGTGGTCTCTGAGCTGAGAGTGTCTAACTGATGCTCCCTGGCAGGACCCAGACCACGTGCTGGCTACCAAGGGAACTGTGGCCCACCACAGAGCAGGTTTAGACTTGTGACACTTCCCCAGAATAATTCCAAGGCCCCAGCAAGGCAAGAACCCAGGGGGCAGGAAAACCTAACAAGCCCAGCAGGGATGGTAATGAATGTCTCAGGATGAATCAGATTTCACCAATAACTGCCTAATCTCTTGCCTTTTTCTTACTGCATGAGACATGAAACCAGAGCAAAGCCTCAGGTGTTTGAGGGAAGTGTCATGCTAAGAATCAAGGGCTAGATTTCTCGCCAATCCAGGAGGTTAGGGGTTCAGAATCAAAATTTAATAAATTTATGGAAAAAATTAAGATGTGACACTCCTTGCATACCTGAGTTTGTAATTTAAGGTCAATCACCACTGTAAATTAATTAGAATATTAAATTTTACTGCCACACAGTATGTTTAGTTGGAATGGTAACTAATGGCTCTTAAAAATAAAATTTCAGAATGTCTTTCTAGCTTATTTAACTTTGAGAAAAAAGATTTCAAAAATGGTGTGCTGGGGGGTTTACCACATTCACACATTAAAACACATAAATACCACACCCACAATTCAACTATGCAAAACAACTCTTAATATACACATAAAGAAGTGAAAGACTATTGAAACTGAACCATTTTCCCCTCTAATTTTATGTAATATGGTTATGTTATAGTATAAAAGAAGTTAGCATGGCTTTCGGTTTGTATCTAAGTGTATCCAAAAGTTCATGGGTCGAAGGTTTGGTCCCCAGGGCAGTAATTTTCAGAAGTGAGACTTTTGGGGTGTGATTGGATCATGAAATATCTAAGTTCATCAATGGATTAATCCCTTATGGAGTCATAATCTGATGGCATTATTGGAAGGTGGTGGAAACTGTAGGAGTGGGAGGTAGTTAGAAGAACCAGGTCCCTGGGAGCATGAACTCAGGGACTATGTCTTGACCTCAGCTCTTTCTTCTCTTTTCCTCCCTGACTGCCCTGAGGTAAGCAGCTTTCCTTCACCAACTTCTTCTGCCATGATGTTCTGCCTTACCACAGGCTCATAGCAAAGGAGCCAGCTGAGTGTGTATTAAAACAATCTGAAGCCCTGGGCCAAAATCAACCTTTCCTCCTCTAGGCTGTTTCTTCAGCTATTTTGTTACAGCAACACAAAGCTAACTAACATGGCACATGAATTAAGATAAATGAAGGAAAGTAGCCTTATACGCTTTAAGCTCCACAGGAGACTTGAAGATAATTTTGTCCCATTTTACATATGAGAGACTGAGACTTATGTGGTGTAAATTGTCTGTGGTGATTTTAAAACATTGCCTCCCGATACTTTGATACTTTTCCCATTAAGTGGCAGGAGACTATGCTTCCTTCCTTTGCATTTGGGTTTTGAACAAAATAAAATTTGGGGTTTTGAACAAAATAAAATTTTGAACAAAATAAAAATGCTCCTTTGAGCCAATAAGTCTTATGGTAAAATAACTAGAATATCCAAGGCCATGGAGCTGAGAGACTTAGTAAGAGGATTTGAGCTAGAATTCAGGTTTGAGTAGCATGGCTTGCTCCCTGCCTTGTATCAGGGCTATTGAGCACGGAGTGGCATCCAGAGACAGTACAATGAGTGGGAAGAGAATTGCCAACTTCATCTCATTCTTATGGTCCTGGAGAGAAAAAATTATAACTGCTGCAAAAATGATAGCTGTGTAAAAAAGTATACGAAATCAGTGAAAGAAAGAGTAATCCTTACATGATATTTTAATTACTATACAGTGTAAACATCTCCATTATTTCATTAAGATAGAAAATGGAACCAAATGAGATTTGTGGAGCTGTCAGAATCATTTTTGAAAAGTCTTTGCATGATTGAGAGTTATAAACTTGCGATTTTTCACTTCAGAAGAATTCATACCAGGGGAATTGGTTAAAGCTCTGTAGTAGTTGAATGGTGTCCCCAAGGAGATATGTCCATGTCCCAATCCCTGGAACCTGTGAGTGATCCTCTTTGGAAAAAGGATCTTTAGTAATGTAACAAAGTTATGGATTTTGAGATGAGATGATCTGGATTATCCAGGTGAGACCTAAATCAAATCACAAATATCCTCATGAGAAACACACAGAGAAAAGGATGAAGTGATTTGAGGAGGGAGGCAGAGATTGGAGTGATGTGCCTACAAGCCAAGAAATGCTGAGAGACACCTGGAGCCCATAAAAGCTAAGCAAAGCCAGACTGAGACTGCCTGGTCTAGATTCTCCCTTAGTGCTTTCAGAGGCCATGTGGATCTGCATTCACCTTGTTTTCAGGCTTCTAGTCTCTCAAATAATAATTTATATTGGTTTAAGCTGCCAAGATCGTGGTGGTTTGTAGATTGTGGTGGTTTGTGACATTAGCCCTAGGAAACTAATACAAGCTCATTGAGAGTTTTAAGATACCAAGGAACAAGACCATGGCTAGTGCCACAAGGGCAGATGCAGGACAATAATCAGGCTCATGCTCAGAGTTTCTTTGCAAAATCCAGGAAGTTTTAGCTATAGGTTGTTTTATTCCAAAAGACATTGCTGATGAGGACATCCTGATGACATGCAGTTTGTATGTCTGTCTCCTCAAGTGGATCAGACTTCTAAAGGCCAAGAGCCTCCATTTCTTTCTTCACATTTATTAGAAGACTACTGTATGCTCCACTCAGTGCTAGGTGCTGGGATAAGATGCTGAGTTGCATGTATTTCTTGTTTTTAAGATGCCAGCAGATATTGGATAATGTACCATGTTGTATTCCACTTATGAATGTCAGATGAAGGAAAAAAAATACAGAGAAAAATAGTTCAGAGGAGTAGTGAACTTGAATAAGATACTTATCTCAATTTCCTTAACTGTAAAAGAAAATAATACCTCCTTTATAGAGCTTAGGATAATTCGCATATGTATAAATCGATGCCATACATAAATGTTATATTTGAAAATTCCACTAATGTTACTAATGAATAAAGGTCTAATGTTCCTAGAGAGTTTATACCTCGCATTAAGGATATTTGGGTACTTTTCCCATGTCTTTTATTTCTTCTTTCATTTCATTTTCTCCAGCTTTCTATGTAGGTAAGGCAGGGATGATTTTTCAGATGGGCCAAACCTCTGTTGAGCAGGGCGGTGGAGCCAGACTAATAGCTAAGGCTTCCTGTCTCACAGGCCCCTTGTTTACCTCTCAGCCATGCTACTTACCTGCATTAAATAGCCCCCTCAAAGAAGTTGATTTAACTCCAAGATTTGGGGAAAAATACATCCTTCAAATATTCCATCAGCACAACTTCATTTTAAGGAATGTAATAATAATAATAATAATAATAATAATAATAATTAATGCTTTTGTTCTAACCACTTTTAAAAAGGCATCTTGTTTAGTTCTCACAACATCTCTAGGTAGGGCCTATCATGGTCAGCATTGTATACATTAAGGAACCAAGAAATGGAAATAGTTGGGAGATTTGCTCAAAGTTACACAACAAGCGGCAGAACTGGGATCTGAACTAATGGCATCTAGCTCCAGGAGTTTCTATTTTATTCACTTTGTTATCAATATTTAGACTTCATTATGAATATTTTGATGACCCTAAGATTCCAGGGCTACAGTTGTTGTGTTCTGTGGTTTTCCATTATGGGAACAGGTTAAGGGAAGAACTTGGAGACAATTTCAGAAGCACTGTGCTGCATAGGTGCCATACAGAAATGATTTTTAAGGATCATTTTGTGTGTGTGTGTGTGTGTGTGTGGAGAGAGAGAGAGAGAGAGAGAGAGAGAGAGCATGCAAAAGAGCAAGCATTTCAGTGTGTGCAATTTTAGCTAAATTAGAATAGGAAGACTATTAACAAGTTATTTTTAAATGCACCAAAGATCAGGAGGTATATTAGAATTAAATTACACTGTGAGACTGATTGGCAGGCCATGTTATGTGGGCAAGTTCGCAGCCTTATCTTTATCAGCATAGTTTGCAAAGTAGGCCTGAAAGGCATGGCCCCAAACCCATGGAGTGTGGAGCTATAATTATTCAAGTAAAAAAAGAAACTAATTAGAAATGTGATAAGCAATGATAGGCAGCCTATTTCAGGAGGAAAATGAACAAAATGAGCAGATGCCAACTGTGGTGGCTTCAGCAGAAAAGGATAGGCACACTGTTGAAATGAAAACTCCCTGTCTGTCACCTTGGGAAGGGATTTCCCTCAGGACTGGACCATTAGCATGTCATTTGCATAGAAAGCTTAAAACAAAAACAGTCACCACAAAATGGGAACTCTTGGGCACAAAGAGAACCTTGCATTCAAAAGATGTTGAATGGTGCAAGGGACTAGGTCCCTGCTGAGGGCACTTGGTGGCATACTGCCAGCTGGGAATGCTCCTGACCTTGCAGTAGCAAGAACTGAAATAACCCCAGCAGCACAGAGCCTGCAAGGGTGTCAGAGGACCTTGGCTCCTGTTTTGGCTGAAGCTCTTGGGCTTGAGCCCAGAGTCCTTGTGTGTTTGGTTTGAGGAATGACTTTCTTCCCCTGGGCTCCTGATGACCAAACCCACTTCTTCAGTACTAACAGCCTCTCTCTCCTCCATATTTTGAACTATTGAACCAGACCCTCAAGTCCCTCAGAGACTGCATATTGTTGTCTCTCATTCCAGCTTTGTCTGGTGTTTGGGATAGAAATGTGAGCTCTGGAGTCCAACTGCTTCAGTTCAAATTCTGATGCTAGTAATTACCAGCTACAGGACTGTTAGCAAGACCTTGCTCTCTGCCTCAGTTTCCTCATCTATAAAATGGAAGTAAGACTACTTACAAAGGTTATTCATGAAGATTAATGCAGATAAAGAAAGCCAAGCAGAGAATAATGCATGGTGCTTACCAAGTGCCCAGTAAAATGTTAGCAGTTGATATGAACGTGCTTCCCTTGGTGGATCTCTCTGACTGCAATCATTCATAGTCACATCTCCTATAATTGCCACAAATATGTACCATTATCTACTTAGTCTATTTTAAAAAATCAATTCAATTTTTTCACTCGATCACATTTTAAGCAATAATAGTTGTGAAAGCCCAGGCTTAATGTGTTAATAGGTTTTTCTAATACATTTTAAAATCAAAACAGACGAACTAAAATAATGTTTTTAAAGTCTGGCACATTCTGAAATCATCTCAGATACCAGTATACATTTCGCACATTAAGAAACACAGTCTGCACCCCTTGCCTCACTCTCTCCCAATTATTCTTCCAGCGAGCGCTTAAACAATTCTTATCAGGTAAGTGGAGAGAAAACTGAGCCATAGAGATGAACAAGCCCCTCCCAGGCTCTCACGGAACAAACAGAGCCATAGGGGAGGGAGGTAAGAATGTCAATCATGTGTGTCCATGGAGGAGTGGGGCATTTCCTCATGGAGTGAGGTTTTATCCTGCTGGACAGGCCAGTTCCTTAAAAGAACCAAGTATCTCAGCTGTTAGAAATTCCAGTTCCGGGGCAACTTAGCTTTGCATCCTGATTCTACTTTGGGAGACCCTGAGCTCCTTGCCTGAGTTCTCTGATAATGTAATTTCTCAACTGCAAAATGGGTCATAGCACCATCTCACTCAGTTAATGGAGGACTAAATCTAACACCTTGGTAAATACTTAGTGAATAAGCACTCTCTCTCATTCCTATCCGATAGCATGTAAAATGTGTCTATTTTCCTATGTTGTTGATGCTAAGATTTATCTCAAAATCTGCCTCTTTGCAAGAGGAGCACTTGGTATTTCCTAAACCAGCTTAGTATTGCCCAAAATGTATTGAAGGCTTTCCAGATTTAAGATGCAACTCTAAAGTCGTGCATATATTCCTTATCACAAGGGCACATTGTGTATATAATAAGGCTTATAAAATCCAATTTAAACATGATAAACTGAGGCACCGAGAGATTATGCAATTTGACTGGATTGCACAGTTAGTAAATGGAAGAGCAAGTAACCACTAAAACTAGTAACCATTAAGTTGCTACTAGCTAAAACAAGGCTATAACTAACACCCACAGTAGGATCACATCATCTAGCTCAGTGATTCTTGGCTAAAAGGGATTTGTTTTCTAGGGATGCTTGGCAATGTCTGCAAACATTTTTGGTGCCCGGAGCTATGGGGTAAACGTTACTGGAGCCTAGTGGGTAGAGACCAGGGATGCTGCCAATCTCCCTACAATGCACAAGACAACCTCCCTCTCCCCAACAAAGGCTTATTCTAGCCCAAATATCAGCAGTACAATGGGTGAGAAACCCTGGTGTAAGCACTGCTGCATTGGTTATGAAGAGTCCAGTCGATAACTCAGAAGCAGCCACAAAAAAAAACCAAAAAACAAACAAACAAAAAAACAAAAACACTCGTATTGTAAGACAGACAATTTGAAGTTCAGGCAGAAAAATCTCATCCACTTGGTCAGACAATAACCTGGAGTCAACTTCCTAAGGCACATTCTTCTTGCCATTAAGAGAAGTCAAAACACATGAGATGCAGCATCTGGGAAGAAAGCATAGGGGAGAAAGCTCATCTCATGACAGCTGTCAAGAAGACAGACAATGGCCTGCTGGTGGGCAGGATGGAGAAAACAGAGGCAGGCACAAACTCTAGGAAGCTGTGGATAAAGGCAAATCTGGGAGGAGAACACAGGTCCTGTGAGCATGTAGAGTGACACCGGCCAGGACACAAGGATAAGGAGCAGGCCAATAGCAGCTGCTTCATCTAGTATTAGTGAGTTTCTGTGACTGTTTTATTTATTTATTTAAAGAAAACTGAGATGGACCGTTGAAGAAGGCAATAAATATGGAAAAGTTGGAGAGGACTTTTCTGGTGACGCTTTCTTTATAAATCACAAAATAATCCAATGAGCCAAATAGGTTTCACTACCAGGAAGAGAAACAGGAGGCAGGATGCTCACCTGAGTATTTTGGCTTTATTCAATTCTAATAAACATTTTATTTATATAAAAGACAAACAATGCATAGAATGAAAATAAGTGCTTGAGATTTTTGATATAAAAGAGTATCTAGCATTCACATTCCTATTTTAATACATGAGTACAGCTGAAGTGTTCCATAGAAGAATAAAACTTTTCCCTTTAAGTATAGTAGAGAATGAATGTCAGTATGTTTAGGAACTACAGAATGTTATTCCTTGGTCTTTTTTCTGGTATAAGAAAAATAAACAAAACAAGCCACAGTATCATCTGATACTACATTCCAGTTTATGATGCTGATGACCTGGATGTGGTAACACTCTTAAATCTTGGCATATCCCACGGATGGACCAGTATTCTAGAAATTCACCACTAGAGGTCAATGAGCAACAACGATTGGGATGGCATCGGCAAGACCTAAGGTGCAAGTGGAATTTCTGGGCGCCTCCATGATATTGCAGCCAGGTTGTCCTTAACTGAGCCTACCCACATGGAACAGGGTGCCTAGAAAGTACATCCCCAATTCAGCGTGTACCCTAAAACCTCAATGAGATAAGGGCTTCCACAATCCAAACAGAACTCATTTGCTCTCAGTTCCTCTCTAATATTCCTATTTGGCTGAAAATAAGTAGCTTCAAAAACATGTTTTAAAAAAGAGATTGTTACTTGCAGCATTAACACTTGTTTGTGGATTAACAAGTTTCCTATGGAGTATTAAAGCTCATTCTTTGCTCAGGTCCACGTGGACCCAGCTTTTCCTAACTGCAAATGGGATTCTTAGATCCCACATTCAAGTCCTCAAGAATAATTTCTGCAAAGGGTTGAAGGCTGGTGTGATGCAGAGAGCAGTTATCACGAGAAAATTTCCTGGAGTAAGGAGTTTCCCTCCTTAATGCAGAAGGAAAAAAAAAAAAAAACTTTTAACACAGAAGCAAAAAAAAGACTTCTGTTAACCAGGACCACATAAAGGAGACCCCCTTTAGTCCAGTAAAAGCTTCAAATCTTAACACCAGAAAAGACAGTCAAAACCCTGTTATGTAGGGACAGAAGGACAGCTTGAATGCATACTCCTTATAAGGGATCTTAATTAGGGGCAGGTTTGATAACTAGGGTGCATGTGTGGGAAGTGGAACAGTGGAAAGCACAAATGTTTACAGTGAGAAGAGAAGCAGCTTTTTAAGTGAGTCCACACCTTCTTTCTGTAAATGATGAGGACTGGAGAAAACTGGAAACCATCTGCTCTCCTTACCTGGGATCCAAATTTTTCTGCAAAATCTCCAAATATTTTAAAAAAGTGGCTCAACTTTTCAAAATGCTCTGTTGGCCAAATGAAACGTATGTTCAGAGTGCCTGAGGACACCATCCTGACGGCAACAGTGTTGGGGAGTTGAAATCCTTTCTAGACCAGAATGTGCTAGAGCATTCGGGAGCCAAGAAAAATGAAACCTATTGGTGTTTGCATAGAAGCCGGGGACTCAAGCCCAGTGTGCCAAAAAAAAAAAAAAAAAAAAAAAAGCCCTAGAGTTGGGGGTATTGTTTTTGTTTTGCTTTAAGGAAAGGATGAAATTTGGGAATGGACAAGAGTAGCCCAAGTGTAGGGGGAAGATTAACAAAGAAGAAATACCTTTTTAGTAGGCGGTGTGGCAATATCCTGGGTGGGAAGAAATTTGTTCTTGTTTTCTGCAGCCTGTGAAAGATGGGGATAACCTTTAAAGTATTATAGGGATCTGAGTATCTGACCCCTATAATATTAGGTTGTGAAGAAGGAGGTTCAAAATCAGTTGCAGGTTTTGGCTGCCAATCAAAAAGTCCAGGAGAAAATCGGCACACAGGATCCCCAGGAACACTGATCCCCAAACACAGTGCAAGTGTATACTCAGCTCCAGGACCAGAAGAGAACTCTCATGTGGGGAATATTTATTGCAAAAGCAAGTGCAATGTGGCCAAAGCAGGCTCGGAGACACGGGTCCTCTCTCCTAATGCAAAGCTCCCCAAGTGGAGAGTCAGAGAACCATCGCCTGTGTGATTGTCAAGTGCCAATGCTGTCATGGATCCTTCCTTCTCTGCTCGGTTCTGGAGCTCTACAATAAAACCAGTTTCCTGGGAATATTTGATCTTTTTCCTCGTCTCTTTTCAGAGTATGGCTATAGATATAGATATAGACATATATGGATATATATATATATATATATATATAAAACATAGCTATTCCATATTTATATACAGGCATTAATAAAGTGCAAATGTTATTGGCTATTGTAAAAATCAATCTCATTTCCTGAGGAAGTGCTAACACAGCTTATCCTATGACAACGTCAAAGGCATAGAATGCTCTCTGTCACCCACTCCCTGACGCCGCTGCTTTTCTGCTCATCCACAGCTCATAGGGAGGGAGCGACGCCCTTGGTTTTCTGGGAAGCATCCGTCCAGGGGCAGCTTCCTGCTGCCTCTGTTCTTTGGTGAGAGGGGCAGCCTCTTTGGACTTGGCCCAGCCTGCCCTGCTCCAGTCAAGCTATTTGGTAGTGTTCAGTGAGCCGTCTTCTGGAATCTTCTCCTCAGAGCAGCTCCTCCCGGAGAGTCTGTCCAGGTGCTCCAGCTCACTGAAGCGCTCGGCCACACACTGGGCCGTGAGCCGGGCCTCGGGGTCGTGGTCCCAGCACTCAGTCAGCGTCTCGCACACCATCTGGATGCCCTAGAGTGGGAGGGAAAGTGTCAAAGAGGACCATCAGTGGGTGGGGTCTGTGGAACTAGCAGTGATACATCATTTACCAGGTTCTGAGTTCAGATTGAGGCTGACTCTTGATGTTGTATGTCTTGTGGGTTTTGGCAAATTTGTAATGACATGTATCTGCCATTATAGTATGACATGGTGCAAGTTCTCTGCACGCCCCACCACCTTCCCTGTGCTCTACCGGTTCATTGCTCCCTCTCTCCTTCCTTTCCTTGCCTTTTTTTAGGGGGATGGGGTGGGATGGGTACCGAGGATTAAACTCTGGGGCACTCGACCACTGAGCCACATCCCCAGCCTTATTTTATATTTTATTTAGAAACAGGGTCTCACTGAATTTCTAAGCGCCTCGCTGCCAACCAAAAAGGCTTTGAACTCAGGTTCCTCCTGCCTCAGCCTCCTGAACCACTGTGATTACAAGTGTGCCTCACTGCACCCAGTTCCCTTGCCTTTTATTGTCTATAGTTTTTATACCTGGATCATTTGTACCTTTCTATTGTAACAGGGCCAATACCCCAGGCCAGAGTGGTGGACAGACAGACATTAGCCTCCTTTCATTTGTAAAGTCTGTGACTCAGTAGCAGCTTCCAAGAGCTGCCAAGGATGACCTCTGTGGATATCAGGCTGGACCTGGTGATACCGCTGTCTTTGTATGTCAGAGGTACTTGACTATAAGCTACTTCGTAGGATCCACTGTACCACCCTGATCCAATAAATCCACTCAGGAAATGCTGCCCAGGAATGTGGTGAGAGTTTTCTCTCACTGGCTTAACTTTTATTTTGTATTGCTAGTGTTTTTGTTACCATCTCAAGTTCTTTCTTTTAAAAAAAGCAGGTAGGAGTTAAACAGGCTGACAGACAGAAATAAAAAGAGTTCCTCCCACATAGAGGGTCAATATTACCACTGATGATCTCTCCCATAGGTGGCTGGAGTGGGACACATACCTTCACACTGTCTTGGATTGCCGGCATATGCTTTCCAATACCAGCAACTTTCCCAACACACCTAGGAATCCCTCTCTCCCTCCCTACCCCATGAGTTCTTGATGTTGAATTAATTGCATAATTCACCTAATTGACGGTATTGATTGATGGCCCTGTTAAGAGTAGAGTGTTATTGTTGGTACTCGGTAACATTTATTTTATTCTGACACTGTAATTACAGGCAGTAAATTAAATTAAATATTAAGCATTGACTTGAAATCAATAGGGCAACAAATCTCATTAAGAGAAAAAATGTATTATGCAAATTCTTTCCAGAATTTTATCATCATGAATAATGGCTTCATTATAAGAAACGTACAACAGAGGAGGTAACGGGGTTTGAAAGGAACATACCACTCCAGTACCTTCTGACTTTAGAGTTTATGCAAACAGTCTTGCATTTTTAGAGTCGGAGACAATTCTCCTGAAGCCCCAGAGAAACTCCTGACCCTCTACACTCTGACTTATTTCCATCTGTCCTCTGCTGGGACTCTGGGCCAGGACTGGCTCAGACCAGGCTTCCTGCTTCATTTGTCTTCCCTATTACGCCTGATTTGTTGTTTCTGTTTCTTATCTGAATTTGCCTTGCCCTTAGGAAAACCTGTGACATAGCCTCGCCTTTATGGATGACTTTATGGATGACGGAATCCATCCAAAGGAGGTCATTCCAAAGGAGGTCGTCAAGGGTTTTGCTTGGTAGAAAGAACTGTTTTGTCAGTGAGCTGGGGGTGGGGTGGGGTATTTTTCTCTCTTATTCTTCACCAGGGCCCTTTCGTGGGTGTATCAGACATAGGGCCAGTTATCTTTCATTCACAACCTATTGTTGTCTCCTTTTTCTTTGATAACTGCCCTCAAGTGCACCCCAAAGCAAAGAATTTTGACAAGCCTCCTGGGAAGTCCAGACTATGGTCCGCTAGGGGAAGTCTTAGCTTTTAGTTCCTTTTTTGTGTGTGTGTGTGCGTGGTACAGGGGATTGAAGTCAGGGGCCCTCAACCACTGAGCCATATTCCCAACTCTATTTAGAGACAGTGTCTCACTGAGTTGCTTTAGCACCTCGCTTTTGCTGAGGCTGGCTTTGAACTCATGATCCTCCTGCCTCAGACTCCAGAGCTGTTGGGATTACAGGTGTGTACCACCAAGCCTGGCACTTAGCTTCTATTTCTTCTTTTTTTCTTTCTTTTTTTTTAATTAACAAAGATGACCTATTTTTTAAAAAAATACTTTTTTTTTTAGTTGTAGATGAACACAATACCTTTTTTAAAAACTTTATTTATTTTTATGTAATGCTAAGGATCGAACCCAGTGCCTCACACATGCTAGGCAAGTACTCTACCACTGAGCCAGCCCCAAGCTTCTATTTCTTAAAAAGAAAAATTAAGAAGCCATTAGGATGTTCCCAACACACAGGCCTCCCCCTCTTTCCCTGGCATTTTCCTCTTCTTTGCCTTCCTGCATCCACAGTGACAAGCCAGCCCCTTTTCCCCAGGTGTGCGCACATGAGCCTCTCCCAGCTCTGCAGGCACAGCCTGCAAACACCTACTCATGGCCCCTGCACACCACAGCCCCTTCTCAGCCCAGCTGCCTGACAACCCTGGTTGTTTTGCAATCATTAAGTATTTCTTTCCGGAGCTGAAGAATCCCAGAGGAAATGACTTGGAACCCAGAGGGATTGAGACATAAACTCCTGATATGAAGGCATGAGAGTGAACAGCAGAGGCTGCAAGCAAGCATTTTAACTCAGAACCAAGGGGGCCTGGAAAATGTGACAGATGCTCTTCAAATGGTTACTTGTGAGCTCTCGGAATGCTGTGTATATCTGCTGCTTGCAACTTAAAATAGGATCATCAACTGTATTGAAATGTCTTTTTAAACAAATTGAAGAGGGTTATAGGACACAAGGGGACCTGCCTTCTGATTTAAGTCCAATATCCCAGAATTCTCTCTAAGTAAGTTAGAGGTTCCTTTGGATGACTCTTATTCACTTTTCAAAGCTGTCACTCCTTACCTGATGATTGAGCCAGAAGCTGGGGATTTCTGGTCGTCCTCGGTCTCTCAACACATTGTCCTTCATGCTCTCAACACAGGGGTGCTCCCGCACTTTGGAACCGAAGGGAGGCTCGTAATCTTTCACTTCTGTGAAGCAAGAGGCAGACACAGGTCAACTGAGCATTGTGTGTGTGACCTGGGGATATGAGCACGTAGACATGCTGGGCTGTAGGGGCAGCATGAGGCATTGAGAGTTGCAATACATATGTAAATACTCTTAGAGTGATTTTTAGTAGTAGTGGATTAAAATAAGAAGAAAAGAGTGGTTGTGAAGGATCCTGGGAAATACACAACCAATGACTGCTGAGTACCTTCCATGTGACACAGAGCTAGTGGCTGGCAACAGAATGGATGGAGAACCAGGCGGATAATGCCACACAGGTTACATTTTAATGCATTTAAATCTAATTCTCAATGGGGGGATATTACCCCAAAGGGATGGAATTGGTTCTTGGGAGGCAGGGAAACCATACATATTGCAATGGTTTGTAGTCCTCTAGAGGTCCACAATACACAGACTTAATAAGTATTGCTGAACTTCATGAGGGCTATCCAGCCATACAAAGGCATGGAGTTCAGATACATGCTCCTACCTGGATGGAACTTAAAGGCATGAGGCTAAAGGAAATAAGCCCAATGCAAAAGGACAGATGTCGTATGATTCCCCTTCTGGGAGGTTACATTATTCCACCAAAGCTCACGTTGAAATTGAGTTGTCATTGTGAGGTATTAAGAGTGAGACCTTAAGAGGCGATTAAGTCAGAAGAGCTCTGCCTTCATGGATAGAGTAAACCTTCCAGGGATTAACTGATAGGTGGATTAATCCATTTTAAGAGTGTGTCTGTTATAAAAGACAGATTGGCCCTGTCTCTTGTTTGTGCCCCTCTTGCCACATGTGCTGCCTTGGGACTCTGTAGAGTCCCTGCCAGTAAGAGGGTGCCATACTCTTGGACCTCTCTATCTCCAGCACCAAGAGCCAAAATAAATCTCTTTCCTTTCTAAATTACCCAGGTATTTTGTTATAGTAACAGAAAAGTGACTAAAATATTTGAATAGGCAAATGAGTAAGGAAAAAAAAAATAGAGTGGTGGCTGCCCAGGGATTTAGGAACAGGAAGGAGGAAAGGAGTATGGGAAGGTAGAGTTAACACTGATGGATAAGAAGTTTCAGTTGGGGAAGATGAAAACTTATAGAAATAGGGGTACACTGGCACAACATTGTGAATGTACTTAAAAATGGCTAAAAATGTTCAATATGGCGACGTTTAAATTATGTGTATTTCTTACATGGAAAAAAAAGCATAGGATGATGAAGGAAAATTGTCTACAAAGGCTCTTTATGATAGGAATAATGAATAAAAGGTTGAAAAAATGCTATCTTGATGGGTTAACAGAGGGACACATTATATCAGCATTAACAAAAGTTTAGAAGGTAATGTTCTTTCAATTACATGCTGTAACGAAAACAACTGGATGACATGGCCCTACACTGGGTCTGCAGGTTTCGGCTTTGGTCAACTTCCTCACGCGAGCTTCCTGGAGCCTCCCCCAGGTCTCCCTGGCTAGATGTCCTGGGCTCAGCCTGACTTCCACATGTATCAGCTTTACCTATGATCACTGTTCATTTGTCTCTCAGACGGTGAGCGATCAAGAGAAAAATCCCTTTCTATCTATTCCTAGTGCCTGTGGCAAGGGGCTTCCATCCAACGAGAGCTCTCAAGGAGCACTTTAGTGAGTGAGTGAATGGGTGAATGAATCTCAGGTCCTGTCCACAGTGGCAGTGCATAAACTCCAGGCCAACCGTGAAACGACACACTAATTTAAAAGAAAGAGCAGATCAATACACATATCCATGAAGCATAGGACAATTTACAAGACAGAAGACACTCCTGGACTAGAACATGACTGAGCTGGATGGGAACGGTGGGCTGAATGCCGCATTTTTCACAAAGTAAGATCCTTGGCTTTTAGCTAAAAATGAATGAATGAATGAATGAATGAGCAAATAAATACAAGAAAGAAAAGGAAAAAAAATAAAATCACTTCTAACTAAAGTAAAATTATTGAGTAAAACTTTCAATAATTTGCCTTTCTAGGTGGAGAACTGAAGAAGCTTCATAACAAAATGACATTTTGCAAAGGAATAGCTAATTTATTTATTTGCTTTTTTTTTTTTTTTTTGCTTTGCTTTGTTATGTTCTTTCTTTCACTTCCCAGAACCCTACTTGCATATTTATCATCTTCAACTTCACCCAAATAGAAGGGCTGCCAGGATATTTTCTTTCTTTTCTTTTTCTTTTTTTTTTTAATACTTTGAAATACAGGAACATCTTATCCTCAATAAATATCACACAAATGCCAAGAAGTAGTCTCTCCTTTCTCCCTAGGCCTACATCTCAGTTGAACTGCACCATCTGACCATGGGTGCAGAGCCATCCTGTGGAAGCCTTTGTACCCTTTCTTGAGAAGTTGTAAGTACTGAACCAGGAGGAGCATCTGGAATTGCACACCATATGATGTTACTCTGATGAAGCTCCTTTGCTTTTTTAGGAAGATTTCATGCTGTTTCCCTTCCACCAACCAGGTCAAAGAGTTATTTATCCCTCAAGCATCAACAATTCCCAGACTTGTGCTCAGAAGGGACAGAGCAGAACAAGACCACAAGCAGGGGAAGAACCAAACCCAGCTGTCAATCTCACAACTCACAGTCTTTTTTTTTTTTTTTGGTACCTGGGATTGAACTCAGGGGCACTCAAGCACTGAGCCACATCCTCAGCTCTATTTTGTATTTTATTTAGAGACAGGGAATCGCTGTGTTGCTTAGCACCTTGCTTTTGCTGAGGCTGGCTTTGAACTTTCAATCCTCCCGCCTCAGCCTCCCAAGCTGCTGGGATTACAGGCATGCGCCACCACACCTGGCATAACTGATAGTCTTTAAGAACAAAGAAAAAGTTACCATGGTGGAGATCATATACCAGGGCTAGTTTATTTCTCTTCAAGTCCTAATCTTGAAAGTCACTATATAAACCACAGCATTTATTTTAATTTCATAAGTTCTGTGTGGACCAAAGCAGACTTCCATGGGAAATGAGACAAGAAAGTACTAGGTGTATTTTTTTACATAAAGAAAAAGTAATGACTATTTTTAGAGGAAGAAGAAACAAAGGCAATTATCCTTTCCCAGAGCAAGGAGATATATAACTAGGCTACTTCCTACTTCTCCTAAACCCTTGGAAAGTTGTGAGATTCCCCAGTATTCCAAAGGGATGCCTTCTTTGACTTGCAGGAGATATTATAGGGAGGAGGGTGAAGGGTAGTCAGGAAAGTGCTGGTGAAGGGATGGTGCCCTTGAGCTATACTGGGAGGACCTATGAATCTTCTGCCTCTAAGTTTAAAATAGAAAAGTCTGGTGCAAAATAGGGTGGGGAATGTGGCTCAGTGGTCAAGTGGTTCAATCCCTGGTGACCATCCCCCCAAAAAGTCTGGTGCAATTGCCATTTGACCCAAAATGGCATATTCCCATCCCTTGATATAAAAAGAGTTTTTCAGGTTGCAAGTGGGGATGGGGATGAGAGATGTCATATTTATATAATATATATTTCCAAAACAGCTAATGCACATTTACTTTTTTTCTTATTGTGGATTTTTGCAACTCATCTTTCTTTGTTCATTTCAACCATTTTGAATGGCCTACCCCCACCCCTACTTTTTTTCTCATGCCCACAGTGTGTACCAAGAAGACTCAGCTGTGTACACAGCTGCCTCCCTGTCAACATCTTGGATACCTGCTCTGGGCAATCAGGCAAAGGAGCTTATTTCCCCCACCCCGTCATGGCTACTGAGGCAATGCCATTGGCCATTCCCAGGGCCTCCATGAGGATCTGGAGGATGTCCACTTACAGACCCCATATCAGAGGCCATTCCCTCCTTGGGGGCATTTCCTAACCGATCCTCAATTTTCTAACTGCCCCACCAGATGTGTCAGAGATTTGCGTGGACACCACAGGGGATGGCTATGGACACCTGAGTGGAAGCTGGGTTCTAAGAGACAAGGACAGAGGGCAGGGGACCTCTGCTAGCTAGGTGAGTACCACATTCCATTTCAGAATAGTCCTGGGCCATAGAGCAGAGGCAGTGCCTGGCAACAAGCCAGTGGCCCAGCCCTCTGCAACTCCAGCTGTCTCCCCTGGATGCCGTGATGCTCCATCCACCCTAGCAAAGTCGCTAGCTCCGAAAAATCTTATCATTTATGCCTACTTATTGATTTCATGTCAGTGCTTAAAATATTTTTGTTTTGAAAAATGTATTTGATTAATATTATGACATCACTGAAGACTTACAGAGAAAAGTAAATCTCTCTCCCACTCTGAACCCCTAATTTCTTTCACAAAAGTAGCTTTGTTTGATTTAAATCTTTTCCCTTCTTATTCATAAATAGGCACTTCCCAACCTATTTTTTTTAAATGAATGAGCAGGTCTTTCCCCTTCCATTCATGGAGGAGAGGCTTCAGTAAAACAAAAGTAGAAATGGATAACAAGAAAAATGAACCCTGCTTGGGTGCTGTGAGCACATCACATTGCTATCAAAGTCACCAAACATCCACTTGCAGCTTCTGTATCCTTATCATCTTGCAAATCTGAAATGAGCAGCACTTTCTGCAGGCCACTCTCAGAGCAGAACAGCTTTAGATGTTTCACAAGGAATGGGAGTTGCCTCTTGACAGGGGAAAATGAATGTTAAAGCTATTCAACACACTGCAGGGTATTCAAATAAGTCAGAGAATGTGGAAGAAGTCTTCAGAGACGTGCTCCAGTACTCTTCGCTTCAGTTGAGAAGACAGAGGTCCAAAGAGCACACCAGATTCCGGGAAGAACACTTAGAACTGCACGTGGTATTACTGTCACTCTGATGGAAGTACTTTGCCTTTTTAGGAAGCTTTTAGGCTTTCTCCTCTCCAAAGAGCATTTCAGAAAGTTCTTCTCCCCGCAGTCAGAGCAAGCACAGCTGGGACAGTCCTCAGTGAAAACATGCCTGTGACAAATGTGACAAGTGTCTCTCCCTGCCCTGGTCAGGCATTCCCCACCATGTGACCTCAGGAAGGGAAACCTTATGAGATCTATTGGATGGTTGTGGTTTGAAAACTCTAAACAAGTCATGCACAAATAAAATAAAATAATAATAATTAGCAATGACAAAAACCAGCCCTCCCCTTAACTTCTTGTAATAAACCCAAACAATGTCCTTTCTGGGTTTGGATCAGTAGATGGGAGTTAGCGGTGGTGGTGGAGGTAGATGGAGCTGTGTAAGATGGTACCAGATCAGAGCACCGTGGGCAGTGGACTTAATGAAATATATTCTAGAGTTCCTCTTTGCAGGTTTGATCTAAAAATGCCCAATTTCTGAACTCCTTTCTGTGAAGAACAGCAAAGCAAGCAACTTAAGGGGTGAGTGGATTTAGTCTAGAAAGTGTGATCACCTATAATAATAAAAAATATTTTTTAAAAATGGAACTGACTCTAAGCAGAAAAGCAGAGCTTAGAGAGTAAAACTGAGTATAGCACTTTAAAACATGTTAGCACTATTCGCCCTGAGAAGGGAAATTACTTTTGTCCTGGCTTCATCATAAACTAGGTAGAAGGACTTGGAAAAGAGGTGTCAAGATTTTGTAACCATAGTTAACAACAATTAGTCATCTATTTGGAAGTAGAAAGCAGAGAACATTTGAATGCTCCCAACCCAAAGAAATAGTAAATGTTCGAGGTGAGAGGCCAATTACCTTGACCCAATCATGGCACACTCTGTGTGTGTGTGTGTTTGTGTTTATGTGTGTGTGTGTGTGTGTGTGTGTGTGTGTATCTGGGGTCATGGAAAATTTTTTAAATATATTTAAAAAAGACTTTGCACCACATTTTCTGAATCCACAAGGTGAGTAAAGTCACAGGTGCCCTTCCTCACTCCCTGTCAGCAGCAAGGGACACAGTGCTCCCTCTGCACTTGGTTTCTCTGTGGGCTGGCTTATACCACGTGGGGCAGGCTGGGGGTGCTGGGGAGGCACTCTTCCACCTTGACCCGGAGTGCCTCTGCATCAAAGATGGACGGGAGGTGGAGGGTAAACAGCAGTTTCCTGCGAGTCAGGTGGTCCGCGGCTGGTGCGCGTGCTTTGCTGCACGCATGCTTGCGCTGCAGTTGCCCACAGTGGGAACCGCCTGATAAGACACCCTATCTTGGCTTCCTTCCCTTTCCTGACTCATTTCCTTATTCCCTTCTTGGCATTTCCTGTGATCTCTTCCCCAATACACTTCTAACATTCATATTCTTCTTTTCCAGGGCACCCAACCCAAGGCAGACGCCTGCAGAGCAGAACCATTCTATGAAACCAAGCCCCAAAGACAGGTCTTTCCCCCAGTGCTTCAAACAACATCACTTCCAAGGAACCTCTCTGTCTGGCTGCTTGAGAAGACCCCTGGCTCCCTTCTGTCTCTCTGCAGCTGCCTGGAGCTGCAGCCTGTTCTCTGATGGAGTGGCAGATCTTGCGGCTTCTTTTTTATTTTTCTCAGGACATTTCTCAGCTTCTCCAAAGGGAAACTAAGTTTGCCTCTCTCCCTGCGGTGCTGCGGCCCCAGGAAGGCAGGTCTCTGGGCCAGCAGTGGCCTTCCTCCGCGTCAGCATCTGGTGCGCAGCTGTTGTTTTGACTGTAGTTTCGACTCTGCGGGGCAACAAAGCTGTTGACAGTTCTCCCCAAAGCAGCGCCCCTGAGTTTTTATGTTGGCTTTCCAAACGGCACACCCTCTCCCTCCAAATCCAGCGAAATGAAATGGTTAGATTGAGTTCTTCCCTTGGCCTTCTCTCCAACGCCTTCTTTCTTTTTGTTCTCTTTGCTCTGCCCCCTTTCTTTCACTGGTATTTTCTGTCCTTCTCACAGACTGTCACTACTAAGGAGCTGTTCTTGGGGCTGTTACCCCTCCTTAAATGCTTGCTCAGCTGGCTGCTGTGTCAGCTTCTATACAAGGGCCTCTCTGGCCCCGGATTTGGAAGGCTGTGCTCCTGGGGGGCCATTCTGGCTGAGATGACACAAATGTTGTGCCTGCTGTATTCACCAACAGGGGCCCTGGGCCTGCCCTCTGCGCCTCTGACCTGCCACGCACACTTGAGTGGACACCAAACAAATCGAAGGCAGGGACAGGCATTTTTCATGAAAGAACACCAGTGTCCAGGTTTGTCTTTGCAAGGAGGTGATCTCATGACTTTGCTCCTTTATAAAATAGGAACCAATCACCTCCTCCTGTGCTTTTCCTTCTTCAAACAACCCTGAAGATTTCATTTCTTGGTTTTTCCTTTGTCTTCTTTCCAATGATCCAAGTGTTAGAAATAACACCCTTTGTCCTTACCTGTCCCCTAAACCTACTTTATTTTTCTTTCTAAAACGAACCAAGGGATGAATGGGTAAAAGTAGTATATCTACATAATGGAGTTTTATTCAGTCGTAATGAAAAATGAAATTATGTCATTTGCAGGAAAATGGATAGAACTAGAGACCATTACATTAAGCAAAAGAAGTCAATCTCAAAAGGTTAAAGAGTCATGTGTTTTCTCTCATATGTGGAAGCTAGAGAGGAAAAAGGAAAAGAAAGGTGGGTGGCAGGGATCTCATGAAAATCAAGGGGAGATCAGCAGAGCAAAGAGACTAGGGGGTGAAAGGAGGCGAAGGAGGGGAGAAGTGCTGGGGAGTGATATTGGCCAAATTGTTACATCGTGTGCACATATGAATGTGTAACAACAAATCCTATCATTACATACAAATATAGTGCACCAATAAAATAATGTGGAAAAAAAATAAAATAATCAGACTCATATAACTTTTCCTGTCATATCACGCATCTATTTGTTCATTACCTGTCTTTCTAGAATACTATCACTGGACCCCCTGACCCTTGGAGAAAAGCCTGTTTTGTTTTGTTTTGAATAATGCCCGAGACACATTAGCTACTCAATAAATATTTCTTGAGTGAAGTGAATGAATGAATGAGTGAATGCATTGTCAGGGAAATAAGGATAAGGAAGTTATCTCAGATTTAAGGCACTGCTGCTGGGACAAGCACAGGAATTATCAGCCTTGGTATTCTTCTAACAGAGATTTGCCCAGAGGAGCCAGGAAAATCAATTGGTACAGACTTTCAGAAGTGAGGCCATCACCGAATGGTCCTCAAGTGTGTGATTGTCTCCCTCGATACCCCCCGAAAGGCTTCATGTCAATGGCTGGGATGCCAGAGTAGCTCCGACTACCCATCAGTAAAAATAATGAGCTATTTATTGGACATGTTCTCCACCAGCCAGTCTGGTTCTGCACCAGGATGATTAGGATCTGTAGGCTACTGAGTCAGACAACAAGGCTTCAATTCCTGTTTTACAACTTTTCCACCTCTTGAAACCTCAATCTTTTCATCTGTGAAATGAGGCTTGTAACAGGACATGCCTCAAAGTATTTCTGGTAGATTAGGTGAGCTGTTACCTGAAGCAAGTGCTTATTACTCCTTTGTGACTTTCCTTCATCTGGATCAAACCTATCTCTACCAGGAAGCCTTTCTCTTTGGACCACTCTCTTCACTTATGACAATCCATCCATTGGGCTCCCTGGCAGAATGTCTTGCTAAACAGGGCAGGAGCAGTTGGCATCAAAATGCACGGTTACCATCTGTTTACACTTTCTACCCAGATAAGAGCCAGGCTTCTCTGGGTGCTGCTGTATCTGTCTCACATTTACCCTTTACTTCCCTGTATGGAGGAGAAGCTGGATGAGAAAGGAGCAACTCAAAAGGACAGCCCTGAGTCTCACTGGCTCTTTCTTTAAGAATTGACCTAACTCTCACTGCCTGACCTGAACATCAGTCTCCTTCTATCTGGCCTGGGCATTCCATTCTCTGTTCTTACTGCTTTCCTTTTGTGTTGCTACTGTCACAATTAAATATCACCAGCCTATTAAAAAGTCCATTTAAGCCCAAGTGAGATGGCCCACATCTGTAATCCCAGCAGTTTGGCAGGCGGAGAGGCAGGAGATGGCAAGTTCAAAGCCAGCCTCAGCAATTTAGCAAGGTGCTAAGCAACTTAGCATGATCCTGTCTCAAAAAATTTAAAAAGTTAAAGGGCTGGGGATGTAGCTCAGTGGTTAAGTGCCTTTAGGTTCAATCCTCAGTATGAAAAAAAAAAAAAAAGTCTGTTTAATGCCAGGGAATAACATGAGCCAGGCCTAGAGGTGAGACCAAAGCATAATAAGGACCACAGAATAAGAACAGCTCATGCAGGTGAGCCTAGAGAGGCAAGCAAGGACCAAGCCTTAGCACACGTGAAACACTGGACTCAACCAGAAGAATGGAATGGAGTTACCAAAGAGCAGGAGAGGGGATTTCAGACTCACAGTTCTGTGACATTTTCTGCCCTAGAATAAACTGGAATGGACATTAGTTCATCTCTGTAGTGAAGTAAAGCATTGGTCAATATTTATCAGATAAAAGAAGTATACTCCTTTCCTTTGTTGAAATGAGATTCGCTGATGAAAAGTTGTGCTGTCTGTCAAGTCCTAGGAATGAAGCCAAAGCTTCATCTCTCCCTCTTCCCAGCACCTTATACATTAAAATCTAACATCAGTTGTTAGTAAAGGAAGAGATGCCTGCATGTGTGAATTTTTAAAAAGCACAAAAGGGGAGAAATCAAATTCTGTTTTTAATAGACTATAAACCTCTTGAGGCCAAGCCTGTCCTTCCCTTTGTGATTCTATAAGGGCGAGAGAGAAGACAACACAGGAAGCCCAGGCTTGGAAGGAACATTTGTGCTCTGGCTTCACGTGCTTTCCAAGGGACTCTTGGAATGCAAAAGAAAAGTCTCTGAAATTAAGACTAGACAAAAAAATAATAATAATAAAATAAAAATAAAATCCTGTCTTTTTTAAAAAAATTGTTTTTATTTGTTCTAATTACTTATGTCTTTAAGGTTTTCAAGATGTATCAAAAACAACAACAACAAAAAGCAATGAATCAATAATTAAAAACAAAAAGTAGAAATGCTTACGGAAGAAGGGGCCTGCTGTGTGAGATCACATATTTGAACAAGTAATGGCTTGTGTCAGGGTGAGAGTGAGGATGGGTAAACAGCCTTGGTGTTTGCAGCCTGGGTGGAGATGGCAGAAACAGGACTGTGGGCTTAAGATCAAACAAAATCAGAACCGGGATGGCCTCTTTCCGGTTCCCTAAATGCTGTCTGTTCTTATCCTAAAGGTTATAAAAGGTTTTTTTTTTTTTTTTTTTTTTTTGAGACTAGCTGAACAAACCAGATCCTGTTCCTTCCTTAGGAAAACGTGTTTACACTGCATCCCTTTTTAGAACTCGTAAAAGTTGGAGGACTTGGTTCTTCCCCATTAGCCTAAATTCTTCCACACTCAGCAAATATCAACAGGAAAGGGCTTTAGTCATTGATAACAATGAAGGCAGGGAGCTCACGCAGGGCCTTAATAAGCTCGCTGTGCTGACAGAGGGAAAGAAGAGTCACAGCCTCCAGCTCATGTTTTTAGAATCACGAGTTTTGAAAGCAATGGAGAAGATACTGGAATCTAGGTAAATTTATTCTGACAGAGACAACAGCATTGTCTCTGACACAGCTCATAACGGTCTAAGGATTCATTTTGGAACTGTCAAAGCTTTCAGGCAGAAAATTATTCTTAGTGGCTGAAACTTGGTTAAACAAATTTCACTGCACAAGGAAAACAAAGTTACTTTTGGAAGTGTCGCTGGGGAAGAAATCTCAGCAGGAAACCAGAAAATAACAGGGTCAGCCAGGTAGGAAATAATGCCTCCATGCTGGGGCCCAGCAAGGTGCAGGGAGGGAGGGGATGACCTGGACCCACTCTTGACATGTTCTGAAAAGGGAGGAAGAATCAGAGCCAGCAAAGATACCAGATGAATTTGCCTTGGACAAAATGTCAGGTAGTCGGCCCTGTAACCAAAGTGGTAGCAATTTGAGCAACAACATAGATAATGCCACTATTGGATAATCATAGAATGAAATTAACATTCATAGGGGCTGGGGATGTGGTTCAAGTGGTAACGCACTCGCTTGGCATGCGCAGGGCGCTGGGTTCGATCCTCAGCACCATATAAAAATAAAATAAAGATGTTGTGTCCATCGAAAACTGAAAGATAAATATTAAAAAATTCTCTCTCTCTCTCTTAAAAAAAAAAAGAAATAATTCATAATTCCAAAATGGTATAAATACATAGTTAATGAAAAATGACAAGGGTTGGTGAGAGAAGGGACAGAGATCTTCCTTAAAGTAGAATACCTAGTAATAAATGAAGGAATAAGAAAAAAGAAAATCTGCATTAGGCAAGTATTGCAGCAATAATCGTTGAAAGCAAGAATTATTAATGGATCCTCAAGTTAGTGTATAAAAGGAAAAGGTCTGAAGTATCCTTACTAAACAGATATTTAATATCTTTAGAAACAGGTCAGAGTTATCTTCCCATGAGGTATGTATTAATTACAAATGAAATAATGGTATCTTTACAAGGGAGAAACGTGGCAGATACAACTTTAACAAAGGGGTCAGATTTAACTTCTGCCACTGATGATGTTGTGCCCCCTGACATGATGCACCCAGAAGGGCCCAACATCATATCTATAGTTATCTCTTTTCCCAGAATTCATATGACTATCTGATCATGAGAAAACATCGAGAAACCCAAAGTGTGAGACAGTCTATAAAGTGACTGGTCTAAACAGTTCACAAAAGCCAAGGTCATAAAAAACAGATAAGTTGAGGTAAAGGACACTACAGAGGCACCCAGGTTACAGCAATGTGTGTCCCCAACTGGATCCTGTTCCAGAAAAGGACATTATTCCTAGAGACCTGGAATTTCAAGTAAGGTCTATAATTAACAGCAGGATACCAATGTTAATTTCCTTTTTTGATAACTGCATACTATGGTTTGGGTTAGATGTTAACATTAGGGGAAGTTGAGTCAGTAGCAGATGGGAACTCTTTGTGCTATTTTTTCATTTATTCTCTAAGTCTAAATTATTACAAAATAAAAAGTTAAAAATAAAATTAATGCCAGGCATGGTGGCGCACACCTGTAAGCCCAGCGATTCAGGAGGCTGAGGCAGGAGGGATCATAAGTTCAAGGCCAATCTCAACAAATTAGCCAGGCCCTAAGCAATTTGGTGAGACCCTGTCTTAAATTTAAAATTAAAAAGGGCTGGAGATATGGCTCAATGGTTAAGCACCCCTGGGTTCAATCCCATTATTAAATTATATATATATATATATATATATATATATATATATATAATAAATTTAACTTGACTTTATTTGGCAGCCAGCCAGGACAAGGCTGGGGTATACACATTTCTCAGGTGATACCCAAGACCTTGATGAAAATTACTGAGAAGAGAATCAGCAAAGCATATAGCTATGCAGACATCTGTCATTCTCACCTACTGGATGATCAGGGGACAATACTTGCCAAAACAATGGGCTTACCCCTGCATCCCAAGTGATGCCCATCTTTATCTACATTCTCATGGTCAAGAGCAGTCAAGGTCACTGACAACAGAAAGTACTCAGATTCAGATTGCAACTTGTGAAGAATTTGGGAAAGCCATGAGAGAATGCTCAAGAAAGGAAAGGAAGTGCTGAACTTAGAGGAAAAAAGAGAAGGTCAGCCAGACCACCAGGGGCTTACCTAGGAAAAGCAAGAGAAAAAGCAGTCTCCTAATCAGTCTTGGAGGCCTAGCCAGCCAAAGGATGCATTCCTCAATACCCCCAACATCAACAACAGTATCATGTCTATCTAAGTCAATTTTTAGTTCAATCTTTTTTCCAGACCTTGCAATTAAAAAAAAACAAAAAAACTTTCCAATATAAAAAGAAACAAGAGCCAGATGCTAATCTGAATATTATCTATTTAATAACGACAAATAATTCTTCTCCATATTAGTGCTCATCTCCTGCTAGATATTAAAATATTTGTGGAGTGATGCATCAAGAGAAAAGTAACGATACAAAATCTTATTGAAGGAGATGCAAAGTTTTATGTTCCAAACATGGCTTTCTGTTTAGCATGATTTCAAATGGTTCTGGAAATGACTGTGTGCTAGCAGAACTCAACTAGCTATTATTGTGGAGCTAACCACTTAGTGGCGAAGCCCTAGAACCAGGGTTGAAGCAAATAACATAACATCATTCTGAAGGCTGGTCCACCACAGTCCCATGATAGATAGTGGTCCATACATACCTCCCACCGCATTACAGCGAGATGTCATTTCCCAGAGCACCAGAGCCATGGAGTAGACATCAGTCTGCTTAAAGGATTCAACATTCTCCAAATTCATCCTGGATTCTAGGACTTCTGGGGCCATGTATCTTGCAGTTCCCACCTAAAGCAAAAATAAACATTGAGACCTGTCAGTGAAGCCCAAGTGCATCATTATTTCCACAGTGTAGAAATGCTTTTCCCTCAAGGTCACAGATGATTTTTTAAAAGAAACACAATGCTGTTTTAGATAAAGAGAACAGCACAGAAAGATATGGCATATATGGTTATTTTTAAAAATAGATGTTCTCTCCCTGAAAACCCTTTAAAGACTATAAACAAAGCTTGCCAAAATAAGGAAGTGCCAAAGCTCAGAGCTGCCTTAGCTATCCCTGTGATATATGTCAACACATTATTCAATGACATCCTTACAGAGATAACCTTAGAGACAGCATCTGTGATATTTTAGATGTTTACTTTTGCTTTTGTAAATTCAATAATTTTTCATTTTTGAAACTCCAAGGCTCATGAAAAAAATAATTGCCATCAGTTTTGATCACTGAGGATGATTTTAATCTCTGTCTACCCCATGGCACATTCCAGTGTGCCAAGGATGTAGTATAATTTCATAAATCTCAACAAAATTAAAATTGTATGAAAATATCTCCACCATAAAAGACCAAACCTGAATTCCATTATAAATGTTGTGGGTGTGTCTTATAAATTATACTTTGATTTAGGCCTGCAATGATCTCTACAACTTGAGAGCATGCAAACATGGAGCCCACAAGCCAAAGGAAAAAAATATTTCTTGGGAAAAAATTTTCAAAAAATCAATGTTTGATTTGAGACTGAAATATGTACAGCCTGATTAATGACAATTACCTTATTGCCCCAAGGATCTAAGGAAGGCCCAGTAATTTGCTATCATCATTTCAAGGAATGCTCCTTATTAGTGTATATTAGAAGAAATTTTTCTCTTTAACAAATTCTTGCATGACTCATTACCATAGCCCACCAATCTGTTTATGTTTCGGCGTGTTTACCTCAACACTGCCTTGCTGCCATGGACACAGAGCACTGCCTGAGCAGGAACCGCTCACTACAGAAGCAGGCCCTGCCACCAGGCTGAGCCAGAGAAAGTAATGATAATCTTGATGGGCTACAATGAGTGACAACATGGAGCCCACCATTCACAAAGGATGCCTGGATAATTCTTAATCACTCCCACTTTTTTGGCTCCTTGGCCAAAATAGATTTCCATTTTAATCTGTGAGAGTGCTTCCTAAGTGGAATTGTTCATTCACTCACCAAAAGCTTATAGGTCAGTTTCACTTTCAAGGCACTGTGCTGGATGTCTTGGGTGACCATACAGATATGGATCTAGATGTCAGGGAGACTGCCTTCTGGAATCTAGAAACCAGTATAACTACCAGTAGTATAGAGTTACAGGGGGCTAAGTACAACTAAAAGAGAGGTCAAGAACAGACTTCAATGCCAACAGTGCTCCAGGCCAAGAAAAATATTTGCAAATGGAAGAGAAATGAAGATTGACTTGGAGAAAAATGATTGCCCTGAATTGGGAAAGATTTGGAGACAGGAAGACAAGGGTTGTCCATCAGCAAGAGAGAATGGAGGATGCCCAGGGTAGACTGCTAACTTTGGCTAGACTCCCTAAATAAGGATCCAGGGTGTACACCTGTGTGGCACAGAGGCAGGAGATACTGATGGAGAAGTAGAGTGAGGACAGACACAAGGGAAGAGGGACGTGGCATCAGCTCTCCTTACCTGCCCACTGTTAGCCAGGTCATCTACAGACAGAGTAGGATCCAGCCGCAGGGAGAGCCCAAAGTCACACAGGCAACAGGTCAGGTCGTTCTTCACCAGGATATTGGAGCTCTTAAGGTCCCTGTGCACAATGGGCATCTTGGGCCTCCCGCAGGGGGTGTGGTCACTGTGCAGGTGCGCAATGCCCCGGGAGAGGGAGCTGCCCAGCTTGCGCAGGTCTTCCCAGCTGATGACGTGCCGTGTGAGGTACTCCTGCAGGTTGCCCTTCGCGTGGAAAGCGGTGATCAGCCAGTACTGTTTGCCCAACTCTGTCTTCCGCTCCTCCGCAGTCAGGAACTGGAGGATGTTCTCATGCTTCAGGTTGATGTCGGAGAAGATGTCCTTCTCGGTTTTCCAAGACGCGTACTCCTCATAGGGGAAGATCTTGACCGCCACGGTCTCAAACTGCTCTGATGTGTTCTGCTTCAACTTGGCCTTGTAGACCTCGGCGAAGCGGCCTTTCCCCACCAGGGTGTCCAGCTCGATGGGCAGCAGCTCCGTGTTGTGGTTGATGTTGTTGGCGCACGTGGAGCTGATGTCCGATCGGTCATCCTCCAGAATGATGGCACAGTGCTCGCTGAACTCTATGAGCTTCCCGGACTTGCTGGTTTCCCAGGATGGGCTCAGCTTTTGCTGCCGGTGGACGCGGTAACAGTAGAAGGTGATGATGACGGCTATGGCGATTCCCAGCGGTGGCAGGAGGCTAACGCCTGTCACTTGGAAGATGACTAACAGCAGGTCAGGACTGTTGGTGGTATATTCTGATGTGGAAACAAAACAAGGAGAGGAGTTGTTGAGCTCAGTAGTGAGTGAGTCCTGGTTTCTAGTCTTTACCCAGTAGCATCTGTATAGCGTTTGTGGATAATATATTAGGATTTTTTTTTCCAGCTATGCTGAAGTACACCTGTCCATTCTTCTCTACTTCTAGCTATCCACTAAACATCTCCTACTCTTTCCCCAAACTTCAGACTAAATGTCTCTAAGGGAAGTCTAAGAAAACGTAAATGTCTTATTTTATATATTTTTATAGCATGGTATTCTTTTCATATGTTACATTTCAGCACAATTTAAACCAAATAACTAGGACCTCACTTTTTGGTTTTTATCTCCATCTTTTTTTTTTCTCTCCTCAATCCCAGCAGACAGGGAAGTCCAGGCTGGCAGGGACCTCTTCACTACCATACATGCCCTTAGCACACAGCAAGTTCTCAATATTGTTGAATAAAGACAAAATGTTTACTGAATGTTCACTAAGGTCAAGGCATTGGCAGAGGCATTGGGAATTTAAATAGAAGGAGAACAGCTCCTGCTTTCAAAAAGCTTGCATATAAGGCATCTGGTTTAAAAAAAAAAAAAAAAACGAGATAGCCAAAGTTCTGGCATAGACTTTGCTCACTTCCAAGCTCTAACATGTTCTACTCTGATCAGCATTCAGGCTACCTGGAAACATCAGCTCTGAGCCTATGAGTTGTGCAGAGAGGGGTCTCTGGGGAGAGTCTCTTTGGAAATCTATTACCTTATGTCCACCCATTTTCCTGTTTTCACTGAGCATACATTTTTCCCCCAGTACTGGAGGTGGAACCCAGGGCCATGCTCAGGCTATACAAGGATTCTAGCACCATGCTACATCCCCAGCTGTGGACATGCAATTTGTAGTTACATGGAAGAAGAAGAATTAACAGCAACAATGAAAACACTGCTACAAAGTAAGAGAGGATAAACATGGAAAGGCTTCCAGTTTTCTTTCTTGGACAAAGAACCAGGCCCCTGTGATTGATGAAGACACTACCAGGTATCTACTGTGAGTATGACACTGCCCTCAAGGAGTATCCAGTAGAGGGGTTAAGGCAGGTTGTTATGGTTTAGATGTGAGTTGTCCCCGAAAAGCTCATATGTGAGATGATGCAAGAAGGTTCAGATTGGGTTGTGAGAGTCTTAATCCAGTCCATGAATTAATCCCCTGATAGGGATCAATTGAGTGGTAACTGAAGTGGTAGGCTGTGGCTGGAGGAGGTGGGCATTGGAAGGCATGGCTTTGGGGTGTATATTTGCACTTGAAAAGTGGAAACCTCTCTCTCTCTCTCTCTGCTTTCTGATCATCATATGAGATGCTTCCCTCTGCCATACTCTTCCGCCATAATGTTCTGCCTCACCTGGAGCCCAAAGGAATGGATCGGCCTTTTATGGACTAAGACCTCTGACACCATGAGCCCTCAAATAAACTTTTCTTCCCTAAAATTGTTCTGGTCAGATCTTTTAGTCACAGTGGCAACAACAACAACAACAACAAAAACTGACTAAAACACAGGTACATAAATGCTGAGCAACATATGACACTCTGGGATGTGAGCTCAATGGCTCAATGTGTGGTACAGTCTGTGTGCTGGTGGAGGGTGGAAAAGCTCAGAGACTCATAGAAGGCATGGAGGCAAAGGCTGCTTTTAAGGTGGCCACTGATGGATTGGAAAGGTCCAAGATGGACGGAAACAGTGTTATGTTAAGGAGAAAGGATATATGATCTGTCTGGGGAATTATCCTAGAATTGCTCTGCACAGGGAAATAGAAAAAAAGTGTGGAATGGAAAAAAGGTGGGAATGGAGCCAGACTTTATGTTGGAGAAAAGATATGTAATTATTCAATTGACAGTTTTCATTTACTGTAGGTGTCTAAGCAAAAAAACGAAAGAACAACAAAAACCAGTGTCGAGGATATAGTCCAGGTAGAATGGAGACAACCTTAACTTCTCAAGGAGAACCCATCACCTAAATGGTATTTGATACCATCATTTAATGAAATAAAAGCAGAAATGTCAGCACATGTCAATTTAGAATGTTCAGGTGTATGATGATGTACTACCTGCTCTTAAGGCAACTCTAAATGGGAATATCAACTTCCATTGACCATAAATTCTAAGGTCTTATAATCCACTTGATGACACTAAAAACTGGAGAAGTAACCCTAAGCCCTCAGAATTAGAGAAACTCAGAGGGAAAACAAATCACAATTTTGGGGAGAGATACATTAATGCACTTAAAAGAATGGAAAAGGTATGCAATTTTTTGATGACCTTGGGGGGGGGGGAATGCTCCCGTGGATTTATTTGGACTGTCCCTGTTTTCCCACAAAGCATGAACTTGGAGAGCAAAATTACAGAGACAGGTGAAATAACATTCAAGCACAACACAGATTACAACATTTGCTCCTTGAAACTCCATCTCTCTTATCTGAAGCATCCACAGTGGTGCTTGCTTCAAGCACCGGCTTTTTCAATCCTCCATGTCTGTAGCTATATAAAATGCCTTAGATCATAAATTGGTTTGATTATCTGATTTCTTTTCTCTCAGGGTAAATTAAGCTGTACATGAACAATGGTCAGGTCTATTTTGATCACCTGGATATACCCTGAACCTTGTGAAGGATAAGCCACTTAATGATATTCAACACATGTGTGTTGTATGGGTGTTATGTGAGAGGTTATTCCTCAAATTTCTTAGGTTCCCTAGCAGGGCTTGGTAAACTATGCCCCAGGGCCCAGGACCAATTTTTAATACAGCCCTATGACCTAAGATTTATTTATTCATGTATTTTTTCATTTTTAAAAAGTTTTACACACACACACACCCACACACACACACAAACACACATGCATGGAGTTCCTGCAATAGAAATCATTTAAGGCCTATAAAGCCTAAACTATTTGCTATTTGGGGAAGGTTGACTTTGGTCCAATGTGATATTCTTTTTCACATACAAGGAAATGCAATTAGAAAGTTTTAAGTATTAACTGCATAATATTTATATGTGGTTCCATTTCATTAAAACATGAAATGAACTGCTCATTTATTCTATAATTTATTTTATTTTATAATTCCTAGCCATATGTAAAAAGGATCTCCCTTATTCAGTTCTAATTCTTTTCAGGCTAATAAAAATACAAAAACAGGAATCCCCTGAAGTTTATGTGTGGTATTAACTGAGGAAGGTTCTAGAAATCCCCAGTTCAAAGTCAGAAACCATATTTTTACTTTCCCCTCAAATTTCCTGTGATTTCTTTTTGAAAACCTATGTGTAAAAAATCTGTGGGGAGAGGAATTCTTGAAGAACATCTGTCAATCTTGAAACATCAAAGAGGTGGTGAAATACCCTAACAATAGCAAACCAGGCTGGAAGGAAGCCTTGGGATGTGGCTCTATCTAAACAGAACCCACCCACACCCTCTAGCAGTATTAACCCTTGGGCTGCTACAAGAGAAACCCACAGCTTGTTGGCATCTCATCTAGAGACCAAGAGGAAGCATTTCCTCCTACCAACCCCAATTATAGAGAAAACACATAAACTTTGGCTGTGTGCTGTTTTATATAATATTTACATTTAATTGACAGAAAGCCACTGTGAGGTAGAAAGGGCTATTATTATAAACCCTGTTTCACAGATAGGGAAGATGAAGTTCAGGTAACTATAAATAATTTCCCAAAGATCATCAACTCAGGTAATAGCAGAGCTGACATCTGAAACGAGCTCTGTTTGATTGGCCAGGGCTCTTAACCTCATGCCATGATGTTCCCTAAACTTCACACTGTTGAGAGCCAATTAAGGATGACTTTATAGAGCCTCTCAACTTGATAAAGTGGTTTTCTTGATTGGAGGCTGGACTGAGTGCTTTTATAGCTGCTTTGGTGATACTGGCAATCTGTGGACAGGGCATCTAAAAGAGCATAGTCTGGGTACGTTCTCCTTGGTTCTTAACTAAGAACAACATACAAATATGTATCTTTTCCCTGCTGGGGAAGAAAAGCTTTTCCATGGGGAGAACCCCCCAAATCTTTCTTTTCTGAAAGACTATTCCATTGCCTATCACATAGTAGGGCTTAAGACATAATTGTTAAACTACTGGAGTCTTCCACACATAGTCTCTTATTATAGAACATCAAACTAGATAAAACGCTAGGTGGAATTTCCCTAAGTTTCATAAAAAAAAAAAAAAAAAAGAAGTTCAACACTATAATATCCACTCTTCTCAGCCTGAGCACTGTGGATAGAAATCAGTGCTTCTGTGAATTCAAATGAGCAAAAGTTAAACCTCTAATTTTCTGTAACCTTTAACTAAAATTTAACATTTCCCAATATTGGGTTTACCTATGATTTTGTCACCAATAGAAACCACTGATTTTTATGCCATCTATGTTTGTTACAGGTGTCTGGACCTATTGCTTACCTGCATCACTTAGACCTTTTAATATTTTCAGATCTGCTGCCAGTTAGATCCTGATAAAGCGCTACTAAATAAAGACATAAGTATCCAAATTCATTTTTTAAATATTTGGTCACTGTATTTCAATATAAATTTTTTTTTCTTTCAAATCCTAAGAATTATATTTTGTGCATTTGAAAACAGCATTCCAGGAAAGAGTCTGGAGGCTTCAGCCATCTAAGAAGTCCATAGTACACACATACAAAAACCCAAGTACCCTCGGCAAAGTGAAGGCATTTGACTCTGGACTCTCCGCCAGGCTTGCCTCAGAGCAGATTTTGAGATTCATCAGTTTCTCTGGGAAGTTAGTAGCTACTGCCAATGGTAGATCTCCCTGGTTTGCTGAGTGTGTTCCGCCGGAGCAACTACGTCATCAGCCAGAGCTTGTGTCAAGTGTGTGAAGGGAGCTCTGTAGTGAACTGGGAAGCCCTCTTTCAAATTCTTCTCACGATAATAAAGATAAGTAAAGCAGCATGTGCTTTATGGGACCAGAAACTGAGTGGTTCATCTTATAAACATCATCTCACATTACTTCCCTAGCAACCCTACAAGTTATGCTGTTACCCCATTTTACAGGGGAGAGTATGGAGTTTGGATGCTGCTGCAATATCCTTACCAAAGTAAATATTCCTACCAAGTAAAAGCTTCTCCCTAGTAGATGCTCAATACATAAATGAATGCTGTCCTTTTAAATTTGTAATTAACATAATAACTAGAGACAGGAAGTTCCTCCTTCCCCTTAGCCTATCTCTCTTTAGCACAGTTTCCTTCTTTGGGTCTTGGCCAGTTACATATATATTCTGTTACTTTTGGGGAATATGTTGGTGTGTGAACATCTTTATAATTAAGGCATCCATGACAATGTCACAAGAAATCTCTCTGCTTCTCCCATGACATTCATTAGTATACCAAGGGACTGACATGTGCAGAAAACCATCACCTAGTGTCTTGGTGATGTTTGGCTCCAAACACTTTTATTGTGGAAAATTTGCCAAAGTCGCTCAACCATTAAAGCAAGAATGCACTTCTCAAAGTCATTCATGTTGGTTTGGTTTTTATCAGACATATTAACTAATCCACTTAGGCTTTTTTTTTTTTTTCCGTTAAAGAGGTTAGAATCTTTTGGAAACTCTATCAGATTGGGTCATCATAAGGAACTTAAAGGAGTCTGGGAGCAACCTGTTTTCGTTGTCTCCTGAGTGCGTGCGAGCATGCATGGATGTGCACTCTTGCTTAAGTTAGAAGTCAACTTGTTTATTTTTCAGTCACACCAGAGGAAAGTATGCCATGGGATTTCCCCTTGAGGTTTCTGTCCATTTTTTTTTTCTTTTAATTTTCTTTCTTCTTCTTCTTCTTTTTTTTTTTTTAATAGCATGCTAACATTTATCTTTTAGAGACCAAAAAGAAAGGGAGGAAACAAAAGGAATTTGACATTTGTCTTTCAAAAAAATATTTATTTATTAAGGCTCTGACATTGGCAGATGGGTCCTTATTTGCAACTAAGTCTGGCCTCTCTGTGTGGGACATCCGTGGTTGGAAATTTTCAGTTATTCAATAGTCCTGCGGGTGCATTGCTAGGGAGACCATGGGGTGATATGGGAAAAAACAAAGGCTCTGAAGATATTCAGACCAGCCAGGCAGCTGCTGAGTGAATCACTCTAACTTTTCATTTCTTACCCCTAAAAGGAGACTAATACTTGGAAAGAGGATTCTGAGAGCAATTATACATTTGAAGTTCCTGACAAAGAGCCGGTGCTTACAAACAACAGCATGGAGTTCCCTCTTCCTCATTCCCAAATCTTAAGGGGATTTGAAAGCCCAGGAACAAGGTTCCTTAGCCCAGGGGCAAGGCATGACCTCTATTAATTACTGTTCTGATTTTTCTCTTGTAAAAAAATATTTTAGATTCTGAAATAAAACACAAATACAGAAAAGTACATAAAATGAGTATATAGAGTAGTGAATTATTATAAGGTAAATGCTTGTTACCCACTGGTCAGGTCAAAAAATATGATTGCCAGCCACCTCAGAAGTCCCTTCATGTTCCCCAGCCAATCAGACACCTCCCTGCCTCCCTCCCTCCAAGAGTAACTACCATTTCCAACTTTTATAGTTATCAGGCCCTTGAGTTTTTAAATCAATGGCTTTATCATCCAAGGTGTATCTCCAGTTTCCTTAGTAATAATATCTCAGAACACACATGTAGAGTTTGTTTTTTTGTAGGATTATGTTTTTAAAAAATCCCACAATAAGATACCAGTAAAATCCTTACAAAAATATTTAATCACAATATAAACGAGTAAGAAACATCAGACAAATCCAGAACGTGCCTCTATAAAAATAAACTGCCTAGCCTGTTCAAAGTCAATGTCATAGAAAAAAAGCACACTACGGAGGCCAAACAATTAAATTTATTGTGTGGCCCTTGACTGGATTCTAAATTTAACTGACAACAAAGACATGTAGCTCTGAAGAAATGTGAATAATGGACTATAATATATAAGTGTCCGTATATGATACACATGTATGTGTCTGTGAGTGACATGCACACACACGTACATCTATACACACTTATGCACACATACACACAGAAAAAGAAAAGAAAAAAAGAAACTCCAAGTTATGACACTATATATATATATATATATATATATATATATATATATATATATATATATATATAT
>NW_026000241.1:21744004-21765047 GCF_001458135.2 Marmota marmota marmota
TATATATATATATATATATATATATATATATATATGGTTTACATGTGTGGAGTTGAAAGCTCTTACCACCATCTTCTGCATCTCTAAATACTTTGTTATTCAAAGTATGGTCTCAGGACCAGAGGCACCATCACCTGAGAACCTAGTGGACATGTTGAATCTCAGCACTGTATTAAAAGTTCTATTAATCAGATTCTGCAACTAACAGTTCCTAGGTGATTCATTTACACATTAAAGCTTCAGAAGTACTGTTTGAGCCAAAAATAGAGTAAGTTCCTTGGTGTTCTGCCAGTTCCTTGATGCTCTGCCACAGAGATGCTTCCCTCTCACAAAGAAATTTTTAGTGGAATTGTTTGCAAAGTGCTGGTACAACTATATTCAGTAGTAGGCAATAAAAAATGGTCCATGAGAATTTTCTAGTCAATTAACTAGCGGAGAAGTGTAGAATGAGATATGATTCCCCATTCATCATCTCAATAAAAAGAAAACAAATTCAAGCAAACAATAAAAATCATTTTAATTAAACAACAGGACAGAAAGCTCACTAGGCATACAGAATTTAATTTAACTCCCAGTATATTGGCAGCACTGTTAAACTTTCTGGACAGCCTGAGAATATTTTTTCCCTAAATGATGGAAGAAGGCTTCTCCCCATGTGATAGTTTTATTACAGTTGTATGTATTTCAAAATTCATTTATTCCCCCTACCACATAGGCTCCTTTGTATTATTCTCTTCTTGACTCTCACCTCAATAAATGAATCTTACATGTAGACTAATCTGTACCACAACCTCTCCTAGACTATTCATGAGAGGTAGAGGTAAAAAAATGGTTGAAATATTTCTATAGAGGGACCCTGCCCCTTTATGCTGAACTGGGATAAAGGCTAGACATTAGGATATTAAACAAACAAACAAACAAACAAACAAAGGCCAAATGTTTTCTCTGGCAAGCAGATGCTGATCCATAAAGGGGGTGGGGTGTAGGTAGGGAAGAATGGAGGAACTTTGGATTGGGCAGACAGGGGAGTGAGGAGGGAGGCGGGTATGGGTGTGGGAAGGAGGATGGAATGAGACGGACATTATTACCTTATATATGTGCATGATTACACAACCACTGTGACTGCACCATGCACAGCCAGAGGAATGAGAAGTTGTGCTCCATTTGTGTACAATGTGTCAAAATGCATTCTACTGTCATGTACAGCTACTTTAGAACAAATTTTTAAAAATAAAAGAAAGACAAAGCCATGTGAGGAAATTAAAACACACACACACACACACACACACACACACATGTATTTCTGTACTTGTACTTTTTTGTCATCATGCTGCTGATCTCCAAAAGGAAAAAAAAAAGACAACAAAATAATTCCTTGTTTTATGAGATGAGAGCTATTAACCTCCTATTGGACATTAAATCCCTCTCTGGAAATCATTTCTTTTTCAAGCTGAACATCCCTCTTTCAATTCATTTTTCCAAAGATATATTTATCAGACTCTAAAGTCTGACAAATTCATCAGACTCTAAAATCGACCTCCTTCGTATGTATCATCCAATAAATGTTAGGATCCTTTTCTATGTATAAAGTCATCTGTTCTCTGAAACTCTTCTTGCTCTCCAAGATTCCCCGTGCTGTGTCTTGCTCAACCCAACTACAACACCTGGAACTACTCTGAGCAGCAGAGACTACCACAGGATTACGCCTCCTCTTCCCATGAGCACAGTTTAGGACAAATGATTATTTGCTTTTTCTGTTATTTTGTTTTGATGCTTTTGACCAGAGCGTCCTGAATTGAGGATGACCTTAGATTACCTCTAAACCCCTGGGTCTTGAACACCTGAACAGATAGATAGTGAGCCAGCTGATAACTGCTCCTCTGCAATGGATCCTTTGGACCTACATGTCTGATTTTACATCTGCCTGTTAGATTTCAGGAAACCGATCATTTCAGGAAGCTAAAACCCTGATTCTGTGTTTTTGGTTTTGGCACCCCTTCTACTACACTTTCCATGCTTTGTGTTGTGCCTTGGATTTTTATAGATCCTTGCTACTTCTGTTGCTGTGATTTTAGAAGGAGGTAAACCAGAGGGCCTACATGATTCCAGGCTTTGCCCAAGAAATGATGACATGTAGGTTCTTCCATCGGCAGAAAGTCAAGTTTGACATCGGTTATTTGGAGTAGGTTTTTTTTTTTTTCCATTTTCTGCTTTGCATTCATCTTCTATTAAGTTTGGATTTTGTTAAGGTCCTCCACCTGTCCTGATTACTTAATTCTTTTTCTTGCTGCTTCTCTATGGGACTCTCATGTACTCAGGAAATCCCCAAACAGAGATATCTTTCTTAAGTTATTTTAGGATGTCCTCCAGTGGGGAGACAAGATCATTTAGAAATGTGTATTAATTAACCCCAGTATCAATACTGATCTCTACAGCACATCTTCATTTTTCTGGCTTTTTACATAAACGACAGTGCCCTGCAGTTCCTTCTCACTGAACATTTTTACCTCCTAAAACCATGCATGCTGCCTTGCCTTCCCATTACCACTGTGCCATTGCCAAGATGGTAGCACCAAACTCTGCCACCCAGCCTTTCAGCCACCTTCTTTGCTTTGATGCATCCTTTAATCAGGGCTCAAACCTCAGATGCCTATTGCTAATAAGGTCCTTGCCCTTGATCTGAACCGAGTGCTTGGAAATTGTTGAAAACACAACTGTCTGGTGTCATAGCATCCTGTTACTGCTGGGGATGGCTTGCACAGGTGTTTGTCTCCTCCTCTCACCTTAGAAGGCTGTCTCTCATTCAGCTCCTTCCTGTGCTGGCTGCCATTCTCTAATTGATACCATCCCTTTCCAGGTTACATGGGGAGCGTGATGAAAAATATAACGGAGTTTGGTGGAACAAACTGCCTTGAGCCCAGTGGTTTCCAGTGTTGGCCGCATACTGGAATATCTTGGGGTATTAAAAAGAAAATTCCTGATTCCAGACTCCAGACCAATTAAGTCAGAAACTGCAGGAGTAAGACCTAGTTAATGAGTCGTTTTTAAAGCTCCTCAGGTGTTTCAGTATGCAGCCACAGCTGGGAGTGACTTCTCCAGATTGGCAGGAGAAACAACTATTTTGAATCCGATGGGGCCTTGAAAAATGGAAGGAAGGGAAGGTATTCTAATGACAAAATTTCAGATCAATTGTTCTTGATATTAGAACCAACTGTATGTCCTAATGAGGATTAGAAAAGCAACTAGGATTTGTTGCTTTAAAAGTTAGCATTCATTTTTTCTTTAAAAAAATAGGCATAATTATTGATGGTAAAATTGATACTTCACATAATTAGCAACATGCAGGAGTGACTAGTATCAGAAAAGAGCTCCCAAAGGCAAGATGGCCAGATGATCAAGTGGTAGTACATAGAGCCTCTGGAGGTTAGTGTGGGAGGGGAAGTTTCACAGCGTTCAGCCCTGAGTCTTCTTTCCTGCTGGGACACTGGGACTCTAACATTAAAGCAGCAGGAAGAGTCTCAGTAGACCCTTTTGCCATCACCCATGGGTGTGGAGTTTATGGGACACATGGGCCATTACTGGAAACATGGGACTGTAGACAAATCACCAGTCTAGCTGCAATGCTAGCCTCAGGGGTCCCATTGCTTTACAGGCCACTCACATCTAGTGGATGAACTCGAGACTGTCTGTGTCCACAATGGATTCCATTCTGCAGTGATTCATGTCAGAAAGAGGTTCTAGGGTACACACATTCACAACCAGCAACCACATCTGGCCTCAGTACATCTCTGTTTACTTTGCGGTTCAGGGAAAATAAATCCACAATAGTGAGTTTCTTTGCTTAAGACACTGCAAATACATTCTAAGCTTCGCTTGACTGAGTCAAAATGCCCTCCTGCACGCACCATCTTTATTATCTCCTTGGCCAAACATGGGCCATTTGAAGGATTCACAATAGGCTTGGAAGCCAAAGTTTGTTCATATCCAAAAGCTCCTTCAGCTCTGAGTCATCCCCTCAAATAACTGATTTCTTTTCCCAGGGATGAGTAACTTTAATCCATAATTTTCTTCCACTTCTAACAACTTTTCTCAACCATATTTCCACACCTATTTTTTTTTTCTTGTGCATTTAGACCAGAAAGTAAATTCTGGTCTGTATCTCTCAAAATAAAAATGCACAGCTGGCAAGCGACTGTTCTGGAGAGTGAGCGCACGATTCAAAGGCAGCACACCCAGAATCCCCCAGAGGCGCCAACACATGGTGACTTCTTCTCATCTCTTATAGGCAAGAATGAAGAGCTTCCCTGGAGAAGTCAGCTCCCTAATGAGAAGGGTGGGCAAACACAAACCAGTATTTAGGAGTCAGGAGACACATTTCTAAGTCTTCCCTTCCTCAGAAAGCAATGCAAGTCATAAAGTGCCCGAGGCACGTGATAGATATCAAGAGTGGGCTTGCTGGATGGTGTGAGGCAACGCCATTAGGTCGCAATAGGTCCAGGGGGAACCAGCTAGCTGAGATGTTCTGCTAGCAAGTTAAACATAGACAGGAAACTGCGCGTCTGATACTGTTAAAAAAAAAAAAAAAAAAAAAGCATTTGTCTTCCTGCCAGAGTGAGGCTTGCAAACCAGAGAGGCTGTTTTCATTTAAAAGAAATTCTACAACAATGAAACTTTGGGGCCAGGAGAAGTCCTCTCCTCCTCCTTTCTCTCAGCTTCTCAGGTTAGAGGGTTTGCATCAACAGTAGAGAAGCTGAAACCCACACAGAGCTTGCAGGTCATCAACAGGATCATTGGGTGACATTTGATGTACATTTGATGGTCTGTGTCCCTTGTTAACCACATAGGTTAAACTTTGAGTCAGAAGTGGTTTCTAGCGTCCTGGTTTCTGAGCTAGTTAGATGCAACTGATAAAATGACTTATAATCCTATCCTGTTCCAAAACAGGAAAAAAAAAAGAATCATGTGCAGTTACTAATAGACACAGTAAGAGATAATAGGGGAAAAAGTCAAAATAGGAGCCAAAATTATGACAAGTGGAATGTAAACGCAAGAAAACAGGGTAAAACAAGAAAGAAAGGATGATATTAGTATACAGAATGCATGAGACCGGTTTTTGTAAATGAGGTTGTACTGAAGCAAGGTCACGTTCAATCTTTTACATACTGCCTGTGGCTGCTTCAACAGAAGAGAAGCTGCAATAGGGAATCTGTACTTTGCAGAGTTGGAAATATTTATTATCCAGACTTTTATCAAAGAAGCTTGCTCATCCCTTCTCTCTACCCTCAAAGTATCCCTATGATCAGAAGCAAACAGCTCCTCACAAGGAGAACAATGTTTCCAAGACAGCTAAAAGAAATGTCTCCTGGCTCCCTCCTTATGAAGATAACGATGCAATGTGGTGAACAGCATCCTCCACAACACTCTCTGAGGGGAACACAACACTTCGATTTGCTTAGGATGGATGGCACCTAAACATAACTCCTATGGGAAAAATTCAGGAAGGAGATGAATACACTCATCTAATAAAAGCCAAAGACAAACCAGGCATGATGGTGCACATCTGCAATCCCAGAGACTCAGGAGGCTGAGGTGGGAGGATTGCAAGTTCAAGGACAGACACAGCAACTTAGTGAGGTACTAAATAACTCTGTGAGACCCTGTCTCAAAATAAAATACAAAAAAAGGGCTGGGATGTAGCTCAGTGGTTAAGCACCCTTAGATTCAATCCCTGATACCAAAAAAAAAAAAAAGGGCCAAGAAAAGATAGATAGATAGATAGATAGATAGATAGTTAGTCAGTCCAGCCCAGTGCAATTCTAGGTGATGGTACATGCTGCCTGAGTGGAACACATTTGAGGGGGTAACTATCATGTGGACGGACAAGCCCCTTTAACTCCTAGACCTTCTCACAGCTTCCTTTATGAGATCAGGAGGAAGTTTCCTGGTCAATACATAATTGCTTTGTTGTCATTTTGGGTCGCAAAATCAGTTTATTGTNACCCTTAGATTCAATCCCTGATACCAAAAAAAAAAAAAAAAAAGCCAAGAAAAGATATTTGAATCTAGTGGAATGACAGTAGCATTTTGCAGCCAAAATTTATCAAATGTGCCAGGTATTCTTCTAAGTTTTCTACCTAAACGAATTCATTTATCTTCAAAATAATCCTATTCAAGGTACTTACTATTTTTACCTCCCATTTTTCAGAGGGAAAACTGAAGTGAAGCTGTTCATCTAAAGACCACTCAGTTTGTAAAGGAATGAAGTGGGACTTGAACATGGGACGACCTTGTTTTTTAACCCCTACACCACTGTATCTTCTCCAATGAGCATCCTGCTGACCATCATGTAGAATCCTTCCTCCTCATAGACATGGGGCCAGTGGAGACCTGAGGTTACAATTCTTCCATGAATGTGCCAGAATGATAATCTGGGCTGCCATTCGGCACACAGTAGCCTCTTGTGTGAGGTGTGTAGCCTCCCAGAGGCATAAGACTGATAAGAAGGCAACACCCTGCCACCACAGGAACGTTCAAGAGTCAGGTGCTCCTTGAAATGGGGACAATATTCTCTGAGTCTTCTCTGGACAAAGGGAAGGGAACCAATGCCGAGATCCTAGGAAAACCATGCTCCTCGCCAGAGACCCATTTCTTTGTCAATGAAAAGTCTGGATGAGATAATTTCAGTGGTTTCATTTCAGCCTAAAAATGTTATGACTCTGTAAAACAAGACACCTGAAAATGATTAGCACAGGTAAATACAACCCAGGGCAGCCCTCATCTCTACACCGGTTCTCTGAGCTCCCTCTTCCTGGGCCACAGGGATGGTAGCACCTTGCCTTCACTTCAGTTAAGGATGGAGTGAGTGGGCCCCTGGCCTTAATGCCAATCTACTCAAAGTACAGGACTTGAGTCCAGTACTAATTCCCCTTCCTGCACTCCGCCGTGCCTCTAATTTCTAGAATGAGCTGTTTGGCTCTAAGTTAGGAGAAAAGGTAGGATGGTGGGAAACCTAGTCATTTGGGAACTGGAAGTATCCAGAAACACACCTCCTTTAACCCTTTAATTCCCCATGGATTATATTCTTGCTTTCTGCAGCAGATAAACAAAACCAAACAACTGCAGGGCAAAACAATTCAGCTGAACTCTTTTTAATACCGCACTATTACTCCTCCAGGGTTAACAAATAGCATCCTTTTTGAACCAATTCGGAACAATACCTTGTACAATGCATCTTGAAAACATTCCTAAATGTCTTCTGGCTTTGGGACATACAGAGGGCAATCCCACAGGTAAACAAACACAAACATGACTATAGAAACAAAAGACGTTTACGAAGTCTGAAAAAATGTTCAATATCGCTAATCATCAAGGAAATGCAAATCAAAACCTCAATGACATATCACCTCACCCCAGTTAGAATGGCAATTATCAAAAAGACAAAAACTAACAATGCTGGCAAGGATGGATCAGGAGAACTGTCAAATACTGCTGGTGGGAATACAAATTAGTCCAGCTATTATGCAAAACAACATGGAGATGGAGCTCAGTGGTACAGCGCTTGCCTAGTACGCACATGACATGGCCTTGGGTTCAATCCTTAGCATGGCAAGAAAAAAAAAGCAGGAGGGGAAATAGCAATATAGAGGTCCCTCAGAAAACTGGAAATAGAACTACCAGTTATATCCCCAAAAGTACTGAAATTAGTATGTCAAAGAGACATCTGCACCCATTTGTTGATAGCAGCACTATTCACAATAGCCAAGACATGGAATCAACCTAGGTGTCCACTGATGGATGAACAGATAAGGAAAATGTGTTATCTATACATAATGGAATACTATGCAACTAAAAAAGAATAAAATCCTGTCATTTGCAGTAACATGGATGGCACTGGAGGACATTGTATTCAGTGCAATAGGTCAGGCACAAAATGACAAATGCCAAGTCTTCTCACTTATGTGTGGAAACTAAAGTGTTGGTCTCATAGAAGTGGAAAATAGGAAGAATGGTTGCCCAGAAGGGAATAGAGAGAATAGATGATTAACCAGAAGAGGGGTGCAGTTAAATAGAAGAGCTTCTTTCTAATGTTCCATGGCACAGCAGGGTAATTATATTTGTACAATAATTAATTGAATATTTCAAAATAGCTAGTAGAGAGGATTTTTCACAACACAAAGATGTGATAAATGTCTGTGGGGATATGCAAATTAGACATTGCACATTATGTACATGTGTTGAAATGTCACACTGTACCCCATAAATATGTACAATTACTATGCATAGATTCAAAATAAACATATTTTTAAAATGTTTACAGATAACAGGTCTCATCTTCTGTACCCAGATCTACACTAGAACAATACTTGTGAAGTACATAAAAAAGACCTGCACATCACAAAAGAGTCCTGGGACATAAGTAAACTGAGTAAAGAATACTTAGCTCATTTCAAAATGACCACATGGGTAAGGTCAAATTTATTCCTCTTCAGGGAGTTTATAGCATGAAATTAACAAGACTCACGTCTCTGGTTTCTTTCTTCCTGGGCAAGTTCACAACAGTGCCTCTCCCACTTCAGCGTGCTAACAGAATACAAGGCCCTTGTCTTAGGGTCGATGATGATACTAAAGGCCCAGGAGGCCCTGAGGTTGAGGCTCCCCTTGACTCTGCAGCTGCTGATCTGCAGGCCCTCCGAGCATCAAGGGTCACCACCACGCTGGAAGAGGTGTGTCCTTTGGCATGAAGTGCTCCCCTGCCCAGGTTGCAACAAGGTAAGACAGGAGACCTCTACTTTGTGCCAGCTGCAGTGCTGGGTGCTCCTGTGCATCATTTCCTTGAATCTATCCAACCTCTGGATGCCATTATCAGCACTAGCTGGCCAGCAGGGGAGTGGACACTCAAAGAAAAGGCCACATGGCCCTGAGCTAACTTTCCGCTGAAATAAAGAAGAGGGGATGACTCCCTTTGGAAAGTAGAGAACTGCGATTACTCTAATCACTGATCTGAAAGGCACTTGTGAGTTGTTCCAGTTTTATTTAGCTGCTTCCTGCTGTGATTCTGAGTCAAAACAGGAACAACGTGCCTAATTTGTTATATTATCCAACAATGTCAGGGATGTGGTTAGCTTTGATTAGAAATCCTAGACTCAGCATGCTCCTCTTGCCTCTGTGAAGGCATGTGGAGAAAAAAGAGAAACTGGATGAGGCAGGGATTAAAACAAAGCAAACCCCTCCAAAATGCTTGTGCTGCGGTACCTTGGTGTCTGAATGCTCTGCTTGCAGAGCTTGGGCAAATCCAATCATAAACTTCAATGCTGAAATAGACCTACAGCCTACACAGGCCCCTGGCTTCCTGCTTTCAGACAAGTCCCAAATCCCTTCTAAAAAAGGATGCAGATGACATTAACAGCTAAGGGACAATGACTGCTTACCCTGTGCCAGGTACTGCTGTAAGAACTTTCTATTAATATATTCAATTCTCACAGCAACACCTCTGGCCCCTTTCGAATGTCCATTCTATAGATAAGAGGACCGAGGCAAGATCGTGGCATGTCACTGTATGAACAGCACAGCTAAGAAGCAATAGAATAGGCCCTAAATCCAGGACACCTGCCTCCAGCTATCACTCCTGACCACTGTACTAGACTGTTTCTTTTTTACCTAAAATCACATAAACCATCTCCTTACCCAGAGTACTTCAAATTAAGTGACTTTACCACACGGAAGATATAACTTATGAAATGAATAAAACAATAATTGTATTTGACTCTGCAAGGTTCAGTGGGAGATCAATACCTACAATCGGTCTTTGCAAAGTGGCTGTGTCATTTGCAAGTAAACAGGGCAACTGTTTGCTCAGGATTTCTTTCCTCTTCCACATCCCTATGCAGGACTCCAGTTCTCCTGCCTAACAGGTGTTATCTGCTTGACAGCCATCAGCAGACCATTAGTAATGATCAATCCAGACACCTTCTCTTCTAATAGGAATGTTACATTTTAGTGAGTATGGGGGTTGACTCTAAATAGTCTTTTGGCAAGAGGGAATCTTCAGAGACCAGAAAGGAGAAGGGACTTTTAGCTGGGTAGTTGTGAAGAGCAGACCCCCACCTGCTTTAGTGATTCTTCTTCTCCTGACTGTCTCCTCTTGAGCCACTGTAGAGAGGAACCACCAGTTACAGCACAAGTCCCCACTGGGGGACTGCAATGGTAAAAGGTGGCATCTTGTTCCAAGAGAAAACCAGCAAGATCTCCTTAAACTCTTTTATTCTAGAACAATGGTTTGCAAACTCAAGAAAATGAACAACACCTTTATGTAATCTGTTCCTTCTACTTAAGTTTAGTATATGCAGCAGGTGAAGGAGAGCTACCGTGTGTGTGTGTGTGTGTGTGTGTGTTATTTGCTTGTTTTCCTAGACCCAACTTAGGTGTCTAGAGGCAGAGGACCACAACAACATCTTGTCATCGGAGGCTGGGGTGTACCCCTGGTGCCCATTCTTCAGAAGATTTAGGTCATGGCTCCTTGGTTAAGTATTTTAATTGGAAGTCAGAAAATACAGGAAGGAAGCAAAATACATTTTAAAAATAAGAACAAAAATCCCAGTGGTAACTGTAAAAGGGCATGAGGAAATTTACTATATTGTGAGTCACAGAAATGTTCTCTATCTTGATTGTGGCAGCAGTTACACAGCTGTATACATTTACTGCAGTTCAGCAACTCCACTTTCTGAAAGGGTGAATTTTATGTTATGTAAATTATATACCAATGAATTTGACTTTTAAAAACATCTCAGTGATATGCTTTGCCACATTCAGGATTTATCCATAATTCCATGCAGAAAAATCTCACTGGAAGAATGGATGATCAACTACTAACAATGGCTCCCAGGCAACAGGAGATCAGGGGATAAACCCAAAGGAAGGCTTGCTTTGCCTGTCCATATCCTATTTGGTAGCATTTGATTTTTTTTGTCATGTAAATGTATTATCTGACTAGAAAACAGAGAAAAAGATACAGAGAGATAAAAGAAGGAAGAGAGAGGAGGGGAGGAAATGGAGGAAAGAAGAAAAACTCTCATAGGCTTTAGTGCCACCCATAGCCACCTTAGCTTAGCCACCCCCTAGCTGCCTGATCCTGGACAAAGTGTTAAACATTTTAAGCTGTGTTTTCTCCTCCCTAAGTAAGGATGCTACCAGTCCCTACCTCCGAGGGAGGTGGAATAAGGTAAACCCTGGGAAGTCTTCTACCCCACACAATAAAAGGGTATTTTCTCTGAGTAGTAGCTATCATTAAGAGCAGCAACAAAAATTAAAATCTACATTTAAGAAGAAATTATTGGGGCTTAACTATTTTCCCTTACATATTTAAGAAAATAAGTAAGGACGGTTGCCTCTCTCAGTATCCATGAGGGATTGGTTCCAGGACCCCTGTGGATACCCAAATCCTCCAATGCTCAGGTCTCTCATATAAAATAGTATAGTATTTGCATTTAACCTAAACACATCCTTCCGTATTTTCATCAGCTCTGGATTACTAGAATACCTAACAGGAGTTACGTTGTTGTGCTCTATTGTTTAGGGAACAATGACAAGAAAAATATGTCTTTGTATATTAAGGATGGACACAATACATACTTTTTTAACATTATCAGCCCATGGTTGGTTGACTCCATGGCTGTAAGACCCACAGATACAGAATTCTGACTCTAACTAATTTTTGTTCTATGGCCACAGATCCAAAATCCGGCAACAAGCACAAAGTACTAAACTACCAATAACACAGTGCGATGTACTCCATAGCTTCTGTGTTTATCACCTTGTTCCACGTGGAGAAGAGAAATAAAAATTGCTTGTGGAGTTTTCACTTCTCAGTGATGTATAAAGAAGTGGCAGTGGTAACAAGAGGAGAGATGGTGCTCCTGATACCTGCTCTTTTAGGCAGGGGGAGAAATATACCAACACAGAGAAGAGAGATGTTTACAAAGCATCTCCACCCCACCCCCACCCCGGAGCACTACAGACTCTGAAATCACCCAGACATCTGAGTCACCTGCTGTTGGGGCTCTTGTGGGTCCTACAATGCGAAATTGACTTTATGCTGATTCTCTCACCTCAAAAGGAAAGAAAGATTAGTCTGATAATGAATAAGAAGGAAAATATGAATGAATGCCTATGATCCTTATCTGAGTTGAATGAAATACACTGAAAACTACAGTCACTGCTATCCAAAGGGCTTACTGTAAAATACATATCCATCTTACAGGCCATTTATCAACTTTTGTCCTTCTGGATGAAATTAACTCCCCCATTGTGAACATGCCAATATGCAGAAGGAGAGAGAAGTTTTATAGATGGCAATAAACTTGCCTGAATTTTCTATTAGGCTTGGCCTGGCTTTCTTTCAAAAGGAAGTGGACACATCAAGCCAGGATAAAGTGATTGTCATCTGTTCACCTCTTCCCTCATGACTCAAATCACATAGAAACAGAAGAAAAATTATAAGATGAGAAAACACGTAGGAGGAGCGATTTTGGTGAATGTTGTGCTGATAAGATGATTATTCCAATTTTAGGGCATTGAGTCATTGGCATAGGTGGACAGCCAAACAGAAAGAGAGGGACACTGCAGCAGGCAAAGGACACACAAAAAGAAAGAGCTGGACGTGCAGAGCTGCTGGGTCCCACACACAAAGCATGAGAATATATCTTTCTCCAAGTCAGGTGGTGTGTACTTTCCAAAATCCAATGTTTATAATTGAATCAAGCCTATTTTCATCTAAACTAACATTTCCACTATGAATCTACTTCCTAAAATCAAGAGAATATTATTTTCACTATCAGGCCCACAAAAGTAAAAGACTTATTAATGTCCAGTGCTGGAGAGGGTGCAGAGAAATCCATATGCTCAAATATCTCTTTTGGGAAAGAATAATTTGACAGCAGTTATCTATATTTTAAAATGTGCATACGTTCTGATCCTGAAATTTCACATCTAGCAAGCTGTTTTATCAAATTATTAGCACAAATGTACAAGTTTTTTTTTTCTTTTTACAAAGAAACTTGATGCAACATTAAACAGAAAACTGGAGATACCTAAACCATCTTCCAAAAGGGGAATGGTTAGGTCAGTCACAGAAGGTGACCACAGATTATGGAATTCTAGATAACAATTAGAAGGTATGAAGTATATTTATATGTACTGCTTTGTCTAGAAGGAAGCGTGAAAGTGGCTGATTAAAAAAATGTAAAATTTTATGTATAGTATAATCATATATTTGAACTAAAGATAGTTAAAATGGATGGACAGGTGGATGAACGATGGAAGGATGGAGAGATGGATGAATGGAGGGAAGTAGGGAAGAAAAAAAAGAGGGTGTAGGAAGAGACAGGAAAGAGGGAGAGCCAATAGGAATGAATAATAGAGATGTTTGCATCCAGCAAACTGTCAATATAGATTAACTCTTGGTTTGGAAGTGAGGGGGGGTGAGGAAAATGTGCTTTGATCTTTAATTGTCACACACTGTTGGATTGTTTGGATTTTAGATAAAAAACATATACTGTATTTGTAATGAAAAAATATCAAACTTTTTTTTAAGTTCAGGGGCTAGTTTGTGTTCTTTTCAAGTTGAGTGAATGCTGAACTTCAAAGATGGAGGCTTATGTCTAGACTCTCCCTGGCTTCTTGGGCAAAAGTTTGAGTCATTATTTTCCCACTGTATTCCAATTCTTCTCTTAAATGGGACCAATGACAAGACCTGTTAGACAAATCCCAGGGATGGCACATTAAAGCGCTTCAGTCAATTCAAAGAAACCCTCTCCCAACACCACTACTGCCAAGTATCCAATAGTGCTCTTCAAATCTCTAGAATGGTGGTTCTCATATTTTATCTAAAACAGAGTGTCTAACTCAGTAGTCTGGGGTGGCACTTAATAATCGGCATTTCAGACAAATTCCCAGTTGACGCTGCTGCTACTGCTGTGGCTCCAGGGAGCACACATTGAGAACCACTGAACTGGATGAAGGAAATTATCTGCCAAAGACAAACGATCATGTGGACCTTCAAAAGCAGCTCCCACCAGATGAATGGGCTCATGATCCATTTGGCACAAACCCACTCTCCAGCGTCAGCCTCAGGGATTCAAGGAGCCCATGCAGAGCCTCAAGAGAAGAAAACTCACCTTCCGAGAAGATGATGTGGTCGTTGCACTCATCAGAGCTACAGGAGCACATGAAGAAAGTCTCGCCAAGCACTTTTTTTTCCTTCATAATACACTTTGGAGAAGCAGCATCTTCCAGAATGAATCCATGGTAGGTGAGCTTGGGGTCATGGCAAACCGTCTCTAGTGTTATGTTCTCGTCATTCTTCCTCCTGGTGTGTAGCAGTTTGTTGGACGGGAGTGGGGAGAGAGAAGAATGAATGAATGAATGAATATGGTCTCTGGACAGAAAGGCAATCTGGTCTTTACAGTGACCACTCGTTCCTGTTCTCCACCATTAGTAGGCTCTCCCTTAATCTCCTGTATTTATTCCATTCTTTCCCGTTTTTCCCTTGCTTATGCTTAGAACCCACTTATGAGTATAAACATGATGGCTTCCTTAGGGACTGTCTTGCCGGAGAATATTACACATTAAGTCCTAATTGAATCATTAAAGGGGAAGGCACAGGAAAACATACAATTCCTTAGGTATACTCAGGATCATTTTAAACCTTCCATCCAGAGTGTACTGCAGGGCTCCCATCACACCCCTAGCTCATGTGACAGAATCAGGGGCCTGTCCAGCTATATGGTTTTCAGAAAGTATGCCAGGAAAGTGGTGATAGATTCTCTTTTTTCTTTGCTGGGCCACAGGGCACTCTGTGTGAGAGGCATAGTCCATGTCAGCAGCTGGTTCTGCCAACAAAAGGAAAAAAAAAAAACAAAAAAACAGTGCAGATGAAGAATTGTAGCTTCCAGAATTACAGAAAGCAGCAGGAGAGGAAGAAAAATTAATTAAAACACATGGGAAAGAGTTGCAGGTTGTTCTTCATCTACTGTGCAGTGCGATATTTTATGTTGTCATAAACGAATTATTTCTATGTTTAGAATCCCTTTGAACCACATATTTGCAGACTACTTCAGCGCAGGGCTCAGAGAATCTTATTTTGCACTTTTCTTGGGTTCTTGGAAATGCTCGGTTGGCTCTGTGTGTACCTTTACGTTTAAAAACAACACAATTAATGAAAATTACAGACCTCAAAATAAAACTTCAGCATCCCTGGAAAAGGGCATCACCTCTCTAGCACTTTCTCTGCTTCCTTCAGGAATGTACCATCTTGGGAGACCTCAGACCAACAGAAAGGATGTCTCAGCCCGTTTCAGATGCAAAATAACTATTCTCTTGAATGATAGTCTATATGTATAAAGGGAGCCTGAGGAAGAGCCAGGTAGCCTTAAATGATCACATAGGTCCGGTCTGTTTGCCAGTGGAGCCTTCCATGAGAAGGCTTCTGAGTGCATGTAGGAGTTGACACATGGGTGACGAATGGGTGTGTATGTTAACACCCCCTCATCTCTTCACCCCCCCACACACAATACTCTCAGAAAGGAAAATGGAAGGCAGATGAGAAGCAACAGGCAGCTAATACAGAGAGGTGGGGCCTTTCCCCTGAAGGAAACAGCACTTTGACAGAGCCACCTTCTTGGTTCCCACTTCAAGGACACTAAAGGTCAGTTAGTCAGCAGGGAGTTCAGAAGAGTAGGAATGTGGTGAAGCCAGAGCACCCCAACCAGGGAGAAGTGGTGTTGACATCCATGCAGCCCAGAGCTGACTCCCGCAGAGCACAAGTGCCCTTTGCAAAAGAGCTCAAGGGTCCTGGAACTAACTCTCCAGTGGGACCACAGGGAGCAACCCCTTGCTAGGTAGATCCCTATTATTATAAGAAGAGGGACAATCAGAGTCCTTACTCAAGGCTGGCTATCAGGGAACTAAAAGAAACTAAATAAAATTTGGCAGGATCACACCACAAATAATTCACATTAAAAAAAAAAAAATCCTCCCCATCTTGAATCTCCAAGCTGTTGGGAAGTCTTTGCAAAAGTTGTGGACAAGAGCATCTGCCCTGTCCCCACCATTTTATGTGTATATGTGGTGTACGTTGTTTTTGTTTGTTTGGTAATAAAATGAAAGCAGGCTGAATCATCTAAACTTCTAAAGAAAAGCATAGTGACTCTTCTTCATGAAGTTTCTAGAGGTGGAGGAAGGGCTTGTGAGCCAAGAAATAAAGCTTCTCTATAATCACTGTGCAGCTTTTTCAGAGTTTCTGCTTTTCCACCTTCTTGCTGCTGAGCGAGCTAAGATCGTAGAGAGAAAACAATTACAGAGCTTGGGTCTGAGTGAAGTCCTCAACTGATATCTCACCTATCCGTGAAACAGTGCTCTCTGCCAACAGAACTAAGTCTGAAAAACATCTTTGGAGAGAACTCAGCACAGGAAGGGAAAACTCAGTAATAACTCTATGTACAGATTTCTTTTTTTGTCTTGCAATATTTGCTCTGAGACACTGAACAGGCTGCCAATATCTACTGAAAGAAGAATCCCTATAATAAAATTTTGGTTCCAAAATATTTCCATACCTGGGAAAAGCTTAAGCATTTCACATGCAATGGCTATATAACCAATATTAGTCAAATGAATGAATCAAAGAATGAATGAAAACCATCACCAAAACCTATGAAAGCATTGTAACCTTCTCCATGGTAGAAGTCTTTCTGTTTCCACACTTGGCTATTTTTAAAATTGTTTCCTGTCTAGTTTGGGTTTCCTGGAAATAGACATTGAGGCTATGAGATTTCTGTGCAGGAGGGATTTGGAGATGCACTGGTAACACACTGAAGGAAGCAGTAATCACAGAGGGAGAAGTTCAACTGCAATGCAGATTGCAACAGAGGCCTCAGCTGATGCCCCAGAAGCTCTGAAGCCAGAATAACTCTTAAAGTTGACCCAATGGAGGCAAGTGGCCAGAAATTTGTACCTCTGCATCACCAGCCCATGAGCTGGCTGCCTATGAGTGGGGTCCCACATGAATGGAGCAGCTCCTGTCAGTGGAGAAGAAGTCCCTGGAGGGATTCTCCCAGACAGGGAGGTACCCCACAGCACCCACTGTATCTCCCTTTCTCATTATCAACACACCAACTCCATAAAAGTATTTGCCTTTGTCAAGACATGTGAAAATAATGTTCACTATATTTACTCTTTGTAGCTGGGACACCAAAAAGAGGGGGGTGGGGTTTCCTCTCCCCTACATATCATTTTTGAGACAAGCAAAGCCTCTCTTTGGAAGGGACTTGATTTGAATTCAATCATCTGGACTTGTATTATGGATCAGGAAAAAAAAATCTTAATTAAAAGAGCCTGTCCTGAGTAGCAGAAGGAAGCTCTCATAAGCACAGCAGATCCCCCAAGTAAAGACAAGCAGTGGAGAACAGAACCCCAAAGGAAGCAGGGAGGCCCTCCAGTCTGGGTGTCAATCTTCCCTCTTTAGGTCATCCAGGTTCATTGACCTCCAGAGAAGGAAGCCTGTTCGGATGTTGGGAAACTCTGGTTATGAAAATACTTAAACTCACACTGAGCACAAGTCTGTCCTCTCATCAGTGTCAGGGATCCTCCTCTTCCCTCTACAATCATGCAGAATGAGTTTATTGTATTCTCCACCAAAAGCTTTTCAGTTGCTCTCAGTAGAAGCTATGTCCTCTTCTTACTGCACCAGCCATGTCTAACTATAAGGGCCATCCTCAGATAGCATGCTTTCTAAACCTCAAATCACACTAGGCCCTTTCCTCAGAACATGCTCTTTTTCAAAATCCCTTCTTCAAAAGCATTGCCCCAAACTAGGTGAAGCTGGCAGGTACAGCAGACTGTCACAACAGGCCTTTGCTCTTAACATTCCTTTAGTTCTTAAGAAACCAGCTCATCCCCTGGTATGTACGGAAATTTGAAAGGTTTCTAGATCTATCATCCAAGCAAATCTGTGGCTGGAGAAAGTCTCAAAGGACTCATTCCCCAAAAAGGAAAGAGATATTTGGGTTCATGTTCTTTGCTAACCAGCCAGGAGTCCATCTAAACTACTTTAAGAAAATAACCAAGAAATTCACAACATCAGGTCAAGTCTGCAAAATGTTGAATCTTGGAAATGGATTTAGACATTTTTATAAAATTGGGACTCTCTGAATGATCATCGGGTGTTTATGGCTTGCTCATGTTCTTGATCTACAACCATGAATTAAAAAAATAATTCATGGGTACTCATTGCATAGGTTTGAAGAAATATTTGAGATGTTTGTATGTGGGAGGAAGGTGAGGTGGAGGAAATGAGAGTGAGGGAAAGAGAGAGAATAAAGAATCTCATCTAAGAGAAGCTGTCCTGCCCAATGATTGGTATTACTGGGGCTTCGGACAGAGCAATGGGCTGTTTTTCTGGCTTCCTTAGTAGCTTTCCAATTTCTGGCAGTTATTTCCCTTTTCCAACAGTCAATGCTTTATCTCCTTTCCTTCCCCAATGCAGAACTGAGATGGCCTCAGAAGAACAAAGTTCCTGGGGTCACTATGGGGTACTGAGGAGGTGTCAGTTAAAACTCTGTTTAGTGGTAAATCAAGGAGGCATTTTCTAATTTATGATAAATATGAAAGGTCATCTTATTTACTCAATTGCATGTTTACTTGAAAATATGTAGAATATCCCTGGAGTTATAAATAATTGGAAGACATTGGGTCTAAATGAAAAGAAAACAAGATAGGGGTGTATACTTCGGGGCCAACTCTAAGGACCACAACCACAGTGACTGGTAAAGAGAGGAAAGGAAAAAAGGGTTTCTTAAAAGCTCCCTTACCACACGGCCACACAGACTTCATGTGGCTTCTCACAGATGGATGTGATGCTGCAGTTGCTCATGCAGGATTTCTGGTTGTCACAGGTGGAAGATCTCACGTCACAAAATTTGCACAGCTGTGGAAGCTTGACTGCACCGTTGTTTTCAGTGACCATCATGTCATTGTTAACTACAGGGAGGGAAAGAGACAGTAGATAATCATCCAACTGTAGGCAGCTTGCCAATGGGTTCCCGAAGATGTTATGCAATTTCAAATGAACTCAATGTCATGAGAATGAATAAGGAGAAGGACAAAATAATTCCTTCACATCAGATTAGAATGCCCTCATGAATGCAATCTGTAATGGAGCCATTGCATGGTGGTGGTGGTGGTGGTGGTGGTGGAAGGACAGTAGCTTCTTGCTTTTAGCAGTGATTATCAGAAGGCATTTTTTTTTATACCAAAACCTTATCATTCAATAAAGAAACAGACCAGCCCTCTGCATCGCAGAGGATGCTGGGAGAACACACACACACAAAGAATGTACCCTTAAGAAAATTATAGTTTAGCTGGGTGAATAGACAAGGAGACAGTTCAGGGCAGGACAACCCGAAATAGAAGGAGACACAAAGAATGCAGGAACCAGAGAAAAGTCATTCAGAGAAAAGGTCACAACGAAGCAGTGTCATGAAGTACAGAAGGGAGAGGGCCAAGTGAAAGGGGAGAATCTCTGTGGGGGCACAAGACCTTGCTGCCATTTTCCTGGTCTGTACTTGAAAGGGCTAGAGGGGCCCACTGTCAGAAGATGGGCTCTCCTGAGCTCTGACTTCCACTCATTGCCCTAAGGTGACTCACCAGCACTTACTAAGTGTCTCCCAGACACAGTCCCCAGCAGGGGTGAGGCAATGGGGTCCTGAAGGCAAATGAGAGTTGATTCCAGCTCAAAGACCTGTGCCCCTTACCACTCCTCCACACCAATTCCCTGCTCCTCACATGTCACCTGCAAGGTCATTCAGCCTCCTTTGGGGCAGAAGGCTGGATTACTCCTCCTCAGGCGCTTCACTTTCTATTACCTTTGTCTGACTTCTTGTCACTTTTCCGGTCTCTGATTAAAGGTCACCCTTCATCCTAAAACTACCTGTGACTAACTACAACGGGATTCTGTTTTTATCACCCACACAAACGATGTGGGTCACATACTTGTTGATAAACTATCCACCAAAATGTCAGCTCCATGAAACTTGGTCTACCTTGTTTACGACTAAATCTCCAGTGCCCCAAAGAGCACCTGCCATTGTAGAAGGAACCCCAAAATAATTACTGAATAAATGAATGAAAACATGAATCACGAGGAGTTCACATTTGGTCCTCTGCACCAAATGGGACAGGATACAGAACTTGTTCACTCAGCTTGGGGAGGAGTGATTATAAACATAATATTTATTCACAATTTCTCAATAAAATATTGAAGGTGACCTTTTTTTTTTTGCAATGCACATGCATGCAAAGAGGCCATGAGAAAGGTACAACACCCCATTCCCCACCTTTTTTCCTCAATAAGATCCATTTCCATTGTTGATGGTAGTTTAAAACACATTGTTAGGAAAGCCAAATAAAGTAACTCAAGGCTGCTAGTTTGGACCAACAAACAGGCATCAGCATACACTCTTCCAGACTAAGAAAGATTAGATCACACATTGCACTAGGAATCCTTGGCCCTTAGGAATCTGGGAGGTATTTCTCCAAGGAATCCCTCTTGGAAGGCCTGAGCAGAACCTGATGTGTCCTGCTTGTGTTAAGTATGCTCTTGCCTAGAGAGGAACAGTTTCATGCCTTCCCACAGTCACCTTCTGTCTTGTGACATTTAGATTTCTGTCAATACCTTGCCCTGCTACCCTCTTTGTTGCTTGGGCACAGCACCTGTTTCCTGGGTCTCTAAAAATATAGACATGTATGTATTTAAGATTTGCTTTCTTGTGGCAGCAGTAAATATAGAAGAAAAAAACAAACCCGTTCATCCCTTTCAGGCCTCAAGTTCATTTCAGGAAGCGTATTTTTAGGTAACAAACTATTTTGAAATTCTTGATGTCTCCCAGACCAAGAGCTCTATGCTTAGCTAAAAATACAGACAGAAATGCTCTCTGAACCTTGTGTTAAATTTGGGACCAACACAACAATGAAAAAAAAAAAAAAAATATATATA
>NW_026000241.1:21765520-21774938 GCF_001458135.2 Marmota marmota marmota
AAAAAAAAAAAAAAAAAAAAATATATATATATATATATATATATATATATATATAATTTTTTCTACAATGTTTATATTTGGATTCATTTGTGAGATAACTTATTTAACCCTTTAGGTTTTTCCTACAAGACACTGCCAAAATAAAACAAAGAAAAGTGAGCCCATGTTTTCTATAGTTGATTTTTGTGTATGTGTAGGGTATGTTTGAGACAAATATCTATTTGTTCATTAAGAAACTAATGATGTTTTTTTAAAATATAAAATCAAATCTCTTTGACATGGAATTCAGCCTTTCAGCACTGTAGGATTTTAGCCTTAGATTAGTGGTTAGCCTAGATTAGTGGTTATCAACTCTGGGGGTGGGTTGGAATCAGTCAGCTGGGGAACTTGATGAGTTGTGAAGCCTGCGTCCACTTTCAAGAATGCTGATTTAATTATTCAGGAGAGGGGCCTGGGCATCTGGGATTTTTAGAAGCTGTCCAGGTAATTCTAGGGTACATACAATGTAGAGAACCACGACCAAAAATTAACCGGAAGAAATTAAAAAAAAAAAGCACAAAACAAAACAACATCTCCCTGCAAAAACTCACATAGAACTTATTTGACAGTGAAGAAATAGCTTCTCAAAGAAGTTGGAGGAAGTTTCCTTGTGAGAAGCCTACATCTAAAGAGATGCGATTGGCTCATTTACACCTCAGATGGAAAGGAATCCTTTTCTGGGTTGATCAGTCCTCTTACAGCAAAAGCCCAGAAGTGTGAGAGAAGTGACAGGAGTCAGGAGGGATAAGGTAGAGAGAAAAACAGATGAGACTGGTGCTGGGAACAGCCGTGGCTGCCACACACGTGTTGACAAGCCTAAGTGGTTTAGGTCTGATGCCTGCAAAACACAATCAACAGGCAAGAGACAAAAAAAAAAAAAAAGACTGTCATGCACCTAACTAAATAAAGGAAGGGAAAGAAAGAAAGGGTACAAATTTGCTCAGCTCCGGAGGATCCACTTTGCAGTGCAGTCTCTGCAAATGGGGTGTTGCATGCTGCCTGAAGGCAAAGCCTCCCTGTGGAATTATGGGGAAAGGAGAACAGCCAACTTCACCCCCGAGTTGGAGGCATAGGCATTTGGGGAAAGTGGTCAGTGTACACTGGGAATCAACACCTACTGAATGTTTACCATGACTGAGGAGGTAGAATTTAAAGCACAGTCCCTCATAATGCATCTAACGAGGGACATCTCATTTTCTCCCCTTGTTATAGAAAAAGCTGCCATCATCGGGGCTGATCAGTGTTTATTATTTACTTATTTATTTACAAAATCTTTATGCAGAGCATGCTCAGTACCATTCACCACCAACCAGCGACTGCCTATAAATTGACCAGAGGATGCTCCCCACCTCAACAATTCCTGCCAACCCTGAAAGGCATATAAATTTCCAACCTTTGCTTTAAACCAGCATTTTTGGTCCTCTGTGCATCAGAGGCCTCGGGGCCCTTTGTGCATACAGGAATGGCAGGTTAGGGTACATAAGTTCAGGGACAGTTACTCATAAACCTTTTTGGTTTCACCTAATTTTGATAAAGATTTTATAAATTCATTCCTGGATAGGGAGGAGAGAAACACATACACACTTTTACTTATCATTTCAGAGGATTCACTGATTTTCTTAAGGCCCATAAGCCCCAGGTGAAGAACCCCAGGCCTACCTCAGAGTCCTTGAGAGCCACTGTGACATCCTAACAGTGCCTTGCTCTGAGGAGAGTGGGATAGGGGCCAGTACAGGTGGAAGTGAGAGGGTGAGACCCAATCACTCTTTTCACTATTGTTTCTGTGCATTTCAATCCACAAAAGGAGATGTACCAGTCATGACCTTAGGCATCAGCAACATCTCCTTATGTTTAATACACAATGCTTGTGAAGCCAACGGAATAGAAAGGCAAAGAAATGTACCCTGTGTGAATAGCTACCAATAAAGATATTACCCTAAACAACCACACAACAAAACCCAGCTGATGGGCTCTTTAGCAAACCCTAACTCCAATTCAGAATTGCTTCCCGTCTAGATTGTCAGATTACTCTGCCCCTCTTTGGTTAAGATGCTCTACTATTAAGGTATTACGATAACTCTAGATCCTCTGTGAGCAGCTGACCATCCTTAGGGAATTTTCTACTCCTAACAAGCAAATGTATTCTTCAAAAAGTTCTCCAAAAATAGTTTCTAATAAGAATCTTTCTCACCTAGAAAGTCTCCACTGAAGGAAGTGAACACGGGCAGCTTCCTCAGCATATGACAGTGTCACATGGCCCATCACATTTCACTTCTCTTCAAACATGCCCATGAGTAATATGAAGACCTTCATCCTAGGTCACACCACCTTCCTCATTCTGTCTCACATTTTCCCCCAGAATCACTGCATGGATAGCAAGAGGTTCCAGGTCTTGAGAATATGAATTAGGTGCTTAACTCCATTTATGGGACCGTACTTGGGGGTCAGAGATGTGCAGCCTAAAAAGGTTTAGACTTATTCCCTACACATATTAGGAATTTTGAACATGACTGTTTAGTCCTTATCTCCAAAATGGTATCTACTCTTGGTTAACTGAATTGTTAGGCAAAGTATCAAGATTTCACAAATAGTCCTAAATGCCTTGCCAGAAACATATCTGAGTACCATGGAATTCATGCATCTATTGACTATTGTTTTCTGGCCCCTTCCAGAGGAACTTAAAGTTTGTTGACTCCACAATCCCCTGTGGGTGACTGACTTGGTGCTACGTATGTCATAGCAGGACCACTGACATTGACACAGTGAAGTGCAGCATCTCAAAGAAAAACCCATGACAACTAGAGAATGGAGCTCACCGGCCTTGGAGCTTTGCTTCTCAGATATTAACGTGCAGCACACAAATCCTTTGGGAGTGCTTTTAACCTGCAGGTGTGGGGTAGTGTATCGGCTCACATAATTGTAGAGGCTGGCAAGTCTGAAATTTATACGTCAGACAGGAAGGCCAGAAGCTCAGGCAGGAATTGATGTTGTGGTTTTGAGGCAGAAATCCACCCCCCCTCAGAAAACCTCAGTTTTTGCTCTTAACAGCATCCAACTGACTAGATGAGGGGTGGTCCCATTATGGAGGGTCACCTTCGTTACTTGAAGTCCACGTGTGATTGTAGCTATTAGTCACTTCTGCAAAATCCTTTACAGAAACACCAGATGGGTGTCTGATTCAAAAGAGTTGGGTACTAGAGCCTGGCTAAGTACACCTAACAGTGCCTATCCCAGCTAGGAAATGAAAGGAGATACTGCTCCCCGTGGGACTCTGTTGACCCACTGGCCACATGCTGAGCAGGAGACCCGTGGAGGACCCACTTTTGGATGGGCCAAAATGTTTCCCTTTCTCCACTGATTTTTGGAATTCGTAAAATCCCAAACCTATTCTGCACCGTTTTACAGGCATTTCTCATCTTACAGCACTTTCCAGCTGCTTTTCTCTTGAGCCTGGCCCCTTAAATGATCACAGGCCCAGAGGTGCTGATCACCATATGGACCCGCGACTGAAAGACTTGTTCTCTGAAAGAAGGTTTTTAATTGCAGTTGGCATTTCAGAGCCAGACACAGAGGCAACCATCTGGCAGACAGCCGCCGTGGTCTGTGATGCTGGCAACAAACACCCACGCCCTTGAGACCATGTGGGACAAGTCCATCGGCCCGTCACACACGTCCTCCCACCCAGAACAAAGCAGCCAGGCCAGCAGTTCTGGAGGACTCGTGGAGACTTCATGAAAGACAGGCATCTGCAAGCCCATCGAATACCTTCACCAATGACTATAACCAAATAAAGCACACCCCTGATTAAGTCAGAGATAGAAAGATTTTAAGAACATTTCTCTGAACATCTCCTGCATAATCAAAACTTTTAATATAATCCCATACTTTATTTTTAATTTCAAAATGTGTCTGAGTGCTAATTCCCAGCGTAATATATCAGTATTTTGACACAGAAGAGGTGGGGTTTTCCTTCCTGTGACAATCTCTGATGCACCAGAATTAGTACTGGAGAAGCATCACTTAGCTCACAGGGAGACCGTGGAGTACACAGGAAGGAAAGAGACACGTGTCCTGAATGCTTCAATTCCCCTTCTCACGAAATTGTTTTTGTAGCAAAGTGATTTACTACACTTTTGTAGAAAAGTCAGTTTAATAGTTCCCTGTGGTTTTTTTTTTTTTTTTTTTTTTTAATGCACAAGCATAAATTTGTATCACCAAGAAAGCAAATTAAAGGACTAAGGAATGGTTACCATGTTTCAAATGCATTAAGCCAATGGGTTCTTCAATTGAAAACCTGTCCTTTTAAGATTCTTAAAATACAATTTACAAGGAAATTTTAAAGAAGACATCTATAGAATAAAGCAAGCTGTAACTGAGTGGAAAAGTAATATCTTTCTTCAGTGACAAACATAAAATAACTGAGCTGGAGTTTCAATTGCATCCTTTCCTAACACTCTCTAACCCAAGTAATAACACCAAATAACTTCTCGATACACAGACTGTGCTCTAGTTTATCCCTGAATTTCCTGGATCACTGAGGAATGAAACATAGTTTGAGTTCTCCCAAAATTTACTGAATTTGCCTTTCTTTTCCTCTCTATCTTTTATTGATGGTGGTGGTGGTGGTGGTGGGGAGTGGGAGTGGGGGGTTCTATAGCCCAGAATCATGTCACATAACAGGAGACAAAACCTAACTATTTAAAATGATTCCTGCAGGCAGCAATATCTGTATAATTGCCAAAGGAGTATTTCGGAATACTAGTACCTTTGCCATATTTAAAAAACTGGAAGGCTTTTGGCTGTGTCCATCACATTCCTTCATCTTTAATAGGGATCATGTGGATGAAATACCTCCTAAAAGGTAGGGAGAGGTCAGCAGTTGGTAGCCAATACTGTCATCAGCCCTTGGTCATTTTAGCTTTTCATGAATAAGGTTGGTCTTAACAGTACCTTTGTCTGGCAAATCCTGACTACTGGGACAGTGAGAAGAGCCAAAATTGAGAATGCAAGGGCTGAGATGGAGGAAAAGAGGAAGCCTGTTGAAAAAAATTCACTACATCAATATAAATGGAATAGTATATCAAATGCAGGAGCAGAATGGGGTACTTCTTCATGGACTTTCAAAATAATAATTTTATGCTTCTGCTGAGAAATGCTTTAAGGTTGGTACTTTATGTAAGGTGATAGCAAATGAGAAAATGATCCTCCCGCAGTTAATATAACTTGGATGATGTGCTACAGCAGCAAGGAAAATAACCCAGAGATTAAATAACTCTCTTGGTGACAGTCAAAACAACACTGGTAAGTGGCACAGTCTTATGAAGGAGTGATAAGGAGTGCACAATTTATGAAGTTTTATAACATCCCAATTCAGCTACGACAATTTGTTACTTATTAGCCAACATGAACAAATACGCAATTTGTCTGCCCTGTGGGGACTCTCATGTTTAACCCTGGTGGAAAAGGGCATGTAAGACATCATCCTTTACTTAAGATACTTATAGGCTTGTAAGGAATCAAAGTACACGTACAAAAATAATTTCTATCAAAGCAGTTTGGGAATGGAAAAGGTCTCAATGAAAACATTCTTTTAATTACGTTATTCATTTAGGATTTAAACAATAAATCATTTCAACGAACTGAAGCAGCGTAATGGAAAATGCAAAACCTAATATGAAATCTGGTAAAAACATTATTTTTTGTTGTTGTTAAAAAGTAGTGACTATTAGGAAATCAGAAAAAGGAACACCTGAGATGCTCTGTTTGCTTCAAGGAGGTGTGAAATTTGGTCTGAATGTCAATTTCCTGTCAGGTGGGGATTTTCACTAATAAATTTCTCTGCAATAACTTCTTCCTCTCTTCCAAAATCTGCTGTCATGTCCTGGGCATGCCCAGTGCAGGAAGGTTTTTCAATTACACTTTTACTGAGTATGTATGAATGTTGGACAAATCTGATGATTCCTATATTTTCACAGCTTACACTCATTTTTTTCAATAAATAAAATAAAGTGAGACGATTTCACATGAAAATCTAGATTTCCAACTCCACTTAAGAATAAAGGGAGATTTGGCAACAGTGGACCTACATTATCCCACTGGCAACTGTCAGCTTATGGGGCCCCGAAATGGCCCCCATGACATGGTGCCTGTTCTCTGGTTTGCCCCACCCCTGCTACACCTTCAGGTCACCTACTGCCCTTCCTGGGCCTGTGGCTGCCTGACTTTTGATAATTAATGATTATTTAACCTGTCCATTCAATTCTCTCTTCTAATAATAGAGGTTAAGTGGAATGTAAAAAAAATCATGATTGAACTCTCTAATATAGATACTTTCTAATATGCATTTAACTCCCTAATGTGGAAAATCACATTTCAGGTCAAGGAAAGAGGTCATCTACTTTAGAAATCAGATCTGAGTGATAGTAAGGACAATTATTGTTATCACTGTTGAGTGCAGGCCAAGTGCTCAGTCCAGTGTTGTGCTGAATATTTCACTCATGACAACCACCATGTAATTTTGTCATCATGAATTTATTCAAGGGGAGATTAAGGATCAAAGAAGTGGACAACACATCCAAGGTCAATGAGAGGCAGCTAATGAGCAGCAAAGCCAACAGTGGTACACAAGCCCTCACCCTTCCTGATTCCCTGCAATACACCAGATATCGCTGCTAAACAAGTTCAAGAGCTGAGCTTCACACTCATTCCAGGATAGGCAAAGAAGACATTGGGGCTGGCCATTAGGGCTTAAAGGGAGGGTACGGGTGCAGGGGGAATAGTAAGTTTCTTAGAAAAGGGTTTGGGCCTTTCATAATTACTGAGCTATATCCCCAGCCCCAAGATCCAACAATCTTGAAGTACATGTGAATGAGCCCTATACCCTAAGGAGTGTCACATAGCACTCTCTTGTTAGAAAAGGGACATTCCATGCAACTGCTTTCTCCCATAGGATTAAAGTACCGGTATGACAAGATAATTAAGAACAGGGTAAATCTATTCCTACTCATTAATAGAATATAGCAGTTTTATGATATTTGAAAAAAAAAAGAATTTCAGGAAATTTGAATAAATGAACAAGTTGAAATATAACACTTGGTGAAGCACTTGTTTTGTTACTGCTCTATTCCAAAACTTTCAAAAAATACAACGGAATCAAGCATTATTACAATAAAGCTTCTAGGAGCTTTTATGGTCTTTAAGCATCCCTTCTAGAACTAAATAATCTGGTTTTGAAACATAGTCCATAACCAAGTTAGGTTTGGCAAATAGGCAGTAACTTGAGACCCATGTTCAACTTTCAAATCCTTTGCTGACTCTTACACATTTATCAGGCAAGAGCTGATCTGCTTTGGCTCTCAAAGCCAAAGTGTGTTATTTGGCATACTAGTGAGTTTGACATGTGGGAGATGGGGGCAATGAGGTGCCTTAAAATAGTAGAACTCTGAAATACTGATTATGTCTGGCTTTCTGTCTTAAGGAAATAAAACTGGTATATTTTGATTCATAACAGATGAGAGAATTGGAAAAGAATATGAACAATTTTATTAGATATTTAAGTATCTACTTAAAACGTGTCTTACACCATTCAGATACCTAGAAACCAATATTCCTAATTTCTTCTCCTTGAGATCATTTCCTCATGTAGAAATGAATTATGTAGGGGCTGGGGTTGTGGTTCGGTAGTGAAGCACTTGCCTAGCATGTGTGAGGCACTGGGTTCGATTCTCAGCACCATATGTAAATAAATGTATAAATGACAAAATTCCATCAGCAATTAAAAAAAATGTTTTTTAAATGAATTTTTTAACTTTGCTGATTGATTTCCACTGGAGGAGAATTCATGCTGGAAGTGGAAGCAGGCTGACACAGAGATGGCTCAGAACTGACCATGAGCTGGGTCCATGTTCTTGGGCAGTCAGTCACCCAAACACTCTCTGTGCCTGTTCTCTGGCCATGCATATGAGTGGACTGCACATGATGATTGTTAAGGTCCTTTTTACTTTGAAAAATATTCATAATTCAACCCCCCCAAAACCAAGAAAGCTAAATAACTCAAAACATGTCCAGGGTAGACCTGTCAGCCCTGGTTAAACAGAATGAGATGTTATGATCCAGCTTATGAAAAACAGCTTCCAGACCATCAAGATCATGTGATTTATAGTATGTTTTGCTTATTTTCTTTGCTAATTGAGAAATCCGCTCTTTGAAACTTCTTAGCTTGCTATTTAAGTGCTACATCCCTGCCCCGATACTCATCCACAAACTTAAACTTGATCACTGCAGCTGAACAGGCATGCAAGAACAAACTCACAGAGTCATTTGCAGATCACAAGGTCAGAGGGAAGGAAAATTATGTCAGGTGACAAAGGACCACTTTCCACACAGACATCGTAGGCATTTCCTCTAATTTTATGGGGAGATGTGGAGGAAACTCTGATTGAGACTAGATCTTTACTGTAAGCATTTAAAACAGCCTCAGAGCTTTAAAAGTATTTTGTGTTCTCTGGGCTCAGCTTGAATGATAAAAACAGGCATGGTTATATATTAAAACAATTGTATGATCAATGCCTTGATAATATCTGATGAATAGTTATGAAAGATTAGCATTATTGTTATTTCTCAGAAGAGGAAAATAATTAAGTAACTTGCTAGGGTTGGCACAGATAACAGGCAGTAAGCCACATGAGATAGGACTGTCATCTGTCTTGTTCCATGATGGACAGCTTCAGCCCAGGGTCTGCTATATAATAGCAGTTCGATAAAAATTAGTTGAATTTAAAGTCCAAGTCTAAATAAAGCTCTTTCCACTATGCTACCTAATCAACACTGATTTCCCCCAAATGCAAATTAAGGAAAAGAAATACAGTTCATTTTGAGGAACTCAAAGTGGAAACTACTCCTAGCATGGTTTCAGTGTCATATTAAAACAGTGGTCCATTTCTAAAAGAACCTGGGGAGGCTTTCACTTGATTACCAGCAGCCAAACTACGTTTGACCAGTTGGCAGAAGAAGACGAAAAGGCATGTTCTGATTCACTTTGATTTCCAAGATAACACCAAACACTTTGAAACCTCCCCCTTCATGTTTTTCAAGCAAAGGAAGTAAAATCAAAAAGAAACAGGCTTCATGCATTGTTAAGGCTTCAAGAAAGGACAACAAAGGGCAGGAAATTTGAAATGAAATCTGAGTATCTGCCCTTAAACTGGGTAATTTTGCTTGTTTTCTCATCCTGCAGTTAAATGAGAAAGTGTGAGGCTGATCTTTCCTGGGCATTACTCATTGCTGTTGTGACCTTAATGTTATTGGCAATAAACAGCATAAAGGTCTCTCATGAGATAAGTAGCTGCAACTTGGATGAGGCCACCCCCCACCCCCCTAC
>NW_026000241.1:21774952-21816049 GCF_001458135.2 Marmota marmota marmota
CCTCCCCCACAACCCCCACCCCCGTCCAAACAATTCCACTAACATTGGTGACTTAAGTCCTTTTGTGCTGCTATAACAGAATACCGGAGACTGGGTAATTTATAAAGAACAGAACTCTGTTTTTCACAGTTCTATAGGCTGTCAAGTTCAATATCCAGCCACTAGTAGGTCTGATATCTGTTGAGAGACCTGTTCCCACCTTCCAAGATGATAGCATGTTGCTATGTGTCCTGAAGGGGACTAAGGCCTCATATGACAAAAGGCAGAAGGGCAAACAGGCCTAAGCTAGTTAACTCCAGTCCCATAAAATGGGAGGAATCCATTATTATGTCATCAAAGACCCCACTTCTTAAAATTCCCACAATATAGATCAAGTTTCTATGTGAATTTGGGAGGGGACACCTTCAGATGACAGCAGTTGGTTAGGAAAAGCATTTACACAGGAAGTTGTCAGAGGCTGTGAAGAGTCAAGATAGAGGCCAGTTGTGATTTTAGCATGGAAAATGAGAACCACATGCAAAATCTCCAAGGTGTATTGTCCTGACACATTGCTGGAGCACAAAGTTGGCTCCTCCCATCTATGGGAAGTGGCCATGGGTTGCTACTGAATTAGCATTTACTTCTAGAGATAAGGAGGGAGTAACCAACCTAAATTTTTAAATGCCTTGAAGTGCCTTTGGGCGGGAGGCCAAGTTCCAGGGCTTTCTACTTCTGAAGATTGACTTTTCGAGTGAGCCATGATATGCACCTAACTTTGGCATCCCTACTCAAATAATCTTATTCAAGAAACCTACTTCCTTCTGGAGAGCTGAAATGGGGAGCATGCTGCATGACTGCAGGTAACTGAGACAGTCTATTTCGACTTTGTTTCCCAGTATCTCATCTTGGTCTAATCTTATCAACACACCAGTGAGGTTGCAGGCTGATTGGGGTTCCTGGGTAGTACAGTGTAAAAATATGTGTCTGTAAAGGTGACTCATACAATCAAAGATGAGAAGCCCTAGGGGAGTGGGAGGGAGAGAGGGAAGAGATGTCAAGCCCACTGGTTCTACAACTTGATGCTGCCTCCAAGTACAATCTTCTGGCCCCAGAGATGTGTTTTGGTTATCCTCTGCCTTGATTCCAATCTCTGCTCAAACATAGCCTTATCAAAGAGGCCTTTCTTGAAAACCCTTTCTAAAATTACAAACACGTACCTACCCTCACTCTCTCTGCTCTTCATCCTGTACCTATCCTCTGACAAATTAGTCAAATCCTGTCTGTTCACTGTTGTACTCCATGGATCTCAAACACTGGTCACCATGAAGTACACTGGCTGCTACTCAAAAAGCACTTATTGATAGCTCTCTCTCTTGAGTCCTCTGAAACCAAGTTTTGTAGCACTTTCTTAAGTCCCTGGAAAAAGCTGCTTTTTTTTTTTTTGATAAATTCCTTTTATTTATAAAAATGTGTATCTGCAGTTACTGGTCAAGGAATAAGGAAAATAGGAAAAAAAAAAAGACATGTGCAATCCAATTCTGAGGGTATAAATCATTTTAAAAAGATAAGTCGTTCAAGGTTTACATTAGTCAAAATTAGTTGTAAAAGGAAACAAGTTTAGAAGTCAAAGAGTTTCTTTCCTGGGAGGAGCAGGCTCATGAAAAGTGGAGGGCCCTAGCGTTGCCAACTGAAAAATGCCTCTTCCAAGTCACACTGTCCTTAAGTCAAGGGCACAATCTGGAACTGCACAATAGCTCTGAGCACACACAGCTTTTTGGATTTTTATTTAAATTAGGTTGAGTAAAATCACATCGTCAGTTCCAAGTTGCACCAGCCATTCCAAGTGCTGATAGTCACAAGTCACTAAGAAGAAGGGACGTGTTTTCATCACCATAGACAAGTTCCATAGGATGATTCTGATCAAAGGAAATCCACATGGATTTGGGATCCTCACACCAGGGAGGTCTGAAAAGGAAGAACTCAAGGGATCTAGAAGGAGATGTTTGAAAGCTGTTCCTAATAAATTCCATCCCAGCTTTTTAAGGAATGTGTCTATTATTAAATGATGGTCATCTCAAGTATCACTGCTGCGGTAAGAACAGAAAATTAGGGACAAGGACTAGACTTCTATGGTGAAAGGGTAATGAGTAGCAGTAGCAGAAGGTTCTGGAAATGAAAGAAATGGACCAAACTAGGTTTGCAACAAGTTAAAACCCGGCAAGGGCTCAAGTCAGCTGGCATAACCTCTCAAAATGCAAATCCCTGGGCCTAGGATAAAAGACTGTTTTTTAAAAAAAGTAAGGCTTGTCCGACTCCCAAGGTATCAAGTAATTCCCATTAAGCCCCATTTCAATGGCTGAAACATCATGCAGCGCTGAGGCATGCAGATTAAGTTTCCAGTCAAAGCTGACAGAAGCCTAGAGCAAGGAAATTAATATTTTAGAAAAAAACATTGGCTTCTTCCCCCCCCCCCTCAAGGTTTTTGGAGAATTTGAGTCACAGAATGCCAAAAAGGGGTGAGATTTTGGAGAACATAGCAGAGAGGTGACCAATGGTGGGGAGAATTTATTCGCAGGGGAAAATCCCAAAGCCCTGGGGAAAAGTACTTCTGCTGGCCTGTGCTGATGAAAGCTAAATCCAATTAAAAGCATTCCTCCAGGGCAAGTCGGCTCAGTGCAGACTCCTACCTGCCGCTTTAACTTCCTTTTCCCTCCTGTATCCAAGGGCAGTTTGAACTGCTCATAATCCCTACCACTCCTCCTGCATAGACCTTAAACATACTTTGCTCCCACGAGACAATACTATTTCACAGCCCTTAAATAAGATGAAAACTAGAAATATAGATGATAGAAGAGGCCTAGACTCAAGAAGGAAACAAAAGGAAGAAAAAGGTTAGGAAAGCAAGGAGTCAAATTATGACTGTTTGCAGATGATGTGATCCTGTATTTAAGAGCTCCAAAATGCTCTACCAAAAGACTCCTAGACCTAATAAACAAATTCAGCAAAGTTGAAGGTTATATAATCAACATACAAAAATCAATAGCTTTCTTATACATCAATAGTGAACCTGCTGGAACAAATCAGGAAAACAATCCCATTCATGGTTACCTCAAAACGAAAGAAAGAAACCTAGGAATTAATCTAACCAAGGAGATAAAAGACCTCTACTTTGAAAACTATACTGCATTGAAGAATATAAAAGAAGATGGAAAGACAGCCATTGTCATAAATAGGCAGAATTCATGTTGTTAAAATGGCCATGCTGGGGCTGGGGTCGTGGCTCAGTGGTAGAGCACTGGCCTAGCACGTGTGAGGCACTGGGTTCAATCCTCAACACCATATAAAAATAAATAAATAAAATAAAGGAATCGTGTCCATCTACAAATAAAAAATATTTTTTAAAGAATGGCCATGCTACAAAATGCAATATACAAATTCAATGTAATCTCCATCAAAATCATGACAGTCTTCACAGAACCAGAAAAAAAAAAGTCCTAAAATTCATTTGGAAGAATGAACGACCTGGAGTAGCCAAGACCAATCTAAGCCAAAAAGGCAATGCTGGAGGCATCATAGTAACTGACTTCAAATTCTACTACAGAGCTAGAGTAACAAAAACTGAATGGTACTAGCATAAAAACAGACACATAGACCAATGGTACAGAATACAAGACACAGACAAACCCACACAGATACAGTCATCAAAAACATACATGTGTGCATGTACCAATATGTAACAATGAATCCCATTATTATGTACAACTAGAATGCACCAATAAAAATATAAAAAAAAGAAAAAAGAAACAAAAAATGATGCCTATATATTATAATTAGAGTGTATTATTTATTAAAGCACATTTGCACAAACATTAAACTATCAAGTTTCCAGGAACAGAAACAGCCTATAATTTCAGAGCATAGGACTGGAGAGGTACAAATAATTCAAGGTGTCCCACTATGATTTTAAGTGCCAAGAAATTACCTGAATGTACCTCTTCAAGACTTGAGACAAATGAGAATTTTAAGGACACTCCACAACTAACTTGGCCATCATGGTAGCCATTGGCCACATGGGCTATTGAAGTTCAAGTTACCTGAATACAGTAATATATAAAATTCACATCCTTAGTTATGCATGCCACATTTCAAGCTATATAGGACTAATGGTTGCCACAATAGAGAGAGAAGATATTTTGTTTACTGCAGAAAACTATATTGAGCAGTGCTGCTCCCTAACATGACTACATCCTTTGTCCTGATTTTGTCATGGGAATTATAAAGTAAAAGCTCCCTAAATGCTGAGTCTCTGGGCTATTGGCAGCCTTCTCCACTCTGGCAAATTCTGAGCAGGGTTTCACGTGTTGTCCAATTACCCCCATCAATCCCAGTTTTGAGCTCATTAAAATGGCATTCGATGTAATAAAATGTGTTCCCTAGAGGGGAACCAATGGAAATGCGATGTTCTTCAGAATGCCATAGTGGAGGCAAAGTTTTGTCTTTTTTTTTTTTTTTTGGTACTGAGGATTAAACTCAGGAGCACTCGACCACTAAGCCACATCCGCAGCCCCATTTTGTATTTTATTTAGAGACAGGGTCTCACTGAGTTGTTTAGTGCCTCACTTTTACTGAGGCTGGCTTTGAACTTATGATCCTCCTGCCTCAGCCTCCAGAGCCACTGGGATTACAGGCTTGTGGCACCGTGCCCAGCTTTCATGTATAGCTTTGTGATACTTGACAAGGGGACCTGTCAGGAATATATCTGAGTGAGTCCAGGACAAAGAACGTGCTCTCTGCAATTGATGTCTTTGTTTCCTTGGTTTGTCTTGTCCAGGGCATCTGCAGGAAGACTGAATGGAAACTAAGGATACTTTGAGAGAGACTGAAAGCTCTGGGAGTTCTCAGACCTCGCACCTACATCTGTTCAGGTTCAATGAAGGAAGCATTGCTTTAGAATCATCATGAAGTGCTGCTGGTGATGGAACACTCAGGAGCTAACCAGATGAACAGGGAGGCACTGACAGGCTCCTCTGCCTTCTGCTAATTACTGAGACATTGGGGAAAAGAAAAAAGGGATTTCCTACCTTTACACTGCAAACTCTTCACCTTACAATGTTTTGTGTCATCATTTCCCTAATTACAATTTACCAGTGACTCAGATTTCAACTAAACTATATATGGCCTGGCATGTAAGGTGCTCATAACCTGAGTACTTCCTGCAGAACAATCCTTTGTATCAAAGCCTTTTGACCTATTAACTCCTTCTATCTTCCCCACTCCTACCACTAGATTCCCCAGATGGACCAGAAGGTCAAGAAAATCATCATCCCCCAGGTGGCCTGCCAAGACCCTGAAAGGAGTTCATTGCCTTTGCCATAAGGCTTACATGATAGGGGTGGGACTCTGAGAATGTTCTCTGCAAGGATGTCTGACCCTGTCCAAGATGGGTGGTCCAAAGCAGTTCACATACTGACGGCCTGTGCTGGGCATGGCTGATGGACCTGGAGGATGGCCTCTGCACAGATGATGGGCACGAATCCCTGCCAGGCACTTGCCTGCTTCTGCTATGTCCTTGAAGCAAGAGAGAAAGAATGACCCTGGGGCTAGCAAGTGGACAGCGCAGCCCTTGAACCCAGGCTTTCAGACCCAAGATGACTGTTTCCTCCTTTCAAAAGCTGTCCTACCCACCCACCTCCAACCTAAACTTTTCCAGTGTTGGTTTTTAACTATCTTAATTTTAAGGTATTAGATTGGACTCTACACCATTTTGAGGGTAAGTTTCCATTGCTCAACTCTAAAATTTTGCTCATTTTTTTGTTATACTGGATTTAACATCAACAGACAGGAGTTTTGATTCAGTGAGTGGTATTTCTCCAATACAGTACATCAAGTAAGTATCTTGACCTCCTGACTAAAATTCTTCATCTGTAACGAATCTGGGTTAGATCAGATCAGTGATTTGCAACCTGGTTTCCACATCAGAATCATCTGGGGTTCTTTTATGACAATAAAGTTGCCAGGGGTCTACCCCAGGGCAATAGATTAGAATTTCTGGGGGTTTGATTCAGGCATTGGAATTGTTTTTAAACTTCTCAGATGATTCTAATGTGCAGCCAGTATTGAAAAAATAGAGTTCAGGAAAGGCCTTACTCTACAAGAGTGGAGAATGCAATAAAAAAGCCCAGTAGTTTACAGAGGGTAAGAGGTGGATGACCAACAAGTGATGCTTTTCAACTCAGCCTTCAGCTGGCTGCAAAGGACGCTGCAAGTTGTATTATGATAGAGCCTTATTAGAAACATAAGCAGGCATGGTCAAGCCCCACCCAAAGAATCTTCTCATATGACTCAAACTCTAACTACACTTTGGGGATGAAGTAGGAATCATAAAATACAATTAGCTCCAGGACAATTTACTTGTCATTGTGTAAATTCTTCCTGGAAGATCATTTTTTGGTTTAATTTTTAAGTACATATTGTACAAGTTCCCATCTCTTTCAAGGGTGGAAATCCTTTGACAATTACCCAGGAGACAATAGGCTTACGTTAGAAAGATCTGTTTGAAAGATTGGAGGGGCTGGTTTCCCAAGAAATATCTAAAGTGTTTTGACCCCACCAATCAACATAAATAGTGAGTTCAGGAGGACAATGTGGGAAAAGGTATCCACTTCCCCACCCATAATCCAGCAGAGAAATGAGAAAGGCTAATGATTCCTTAGATCAGAGGTAATAGTTGTGCAGAATTTTTCCTTCAGAAAACCACAATGCTACATAGGTACAACACAAATGTGATAAATCTGAAGTTAACATAATCCAGCAATTTAATTTGTTTTGCTACCTCTATGTCATTTTCAGCCCATTAAACATACATCCCATTACACACACACACACACACACACAAAAAAAAACCACTATCTATATTTCAGAAATGTTCAAAAATTTGAGCATTTTCTTGGTACAACAACATCTCCCCTACCAGGAATCAGTGTGAAATAACAATTATAATTTTTAAGTATTACATGAAAGAGATATTCCACATAAGACACGGATTCCAATACCTAAGAAAGTAACATTGAAATCTATTACAATTTGAGAAAACTTTGCCACGTATAGTGTATGGGTGCGAATCAAGTCCTTGTTTAAGGAAGCCATCCTTGGGGGAAAATCTCCACCAAAGAGGAAGGATCACAATGATACTCAGTCCCTACAAACCCCACTGCAAAGATCATCCTGATGAACACTTGGAGGAAAAGAGGTGAAAGAAGCCCATGCCATAGAGTGGGAGCTAATTATTCAACACGCTAACCAAAATTACATAAAACAACATCATGACTCAACTTCTCTTTTATGCCCTTGGAGAAATAACATTTATAGAGAGCAAGATGTAGGCAAGCAGCAGTTAGAAGTGGCTTGCTATGCCTGCTAGTGCAGGCTCTGCCCATCAAGGACATTCTTTCTACCACGTCCCTAGGAACCGTCCTAGTGGTACAGGTTGGCTTTTGTTGTTCCTTAAGATATGTTCTCTTTTATAGAAAAACAATTTGATGAATTATCAGATGCTTATGTTACTTGTGTTCTGCCACTAAAACAATTTTGTTCTTCTCTATATCTTTATTCAGACATTCATGTTTGAAAAAGTTCTAGGAAAGGAAGCCACAGTTAATATTGGATCTGTGTCCACATGGGGAAGCGCCCTTCCTACGTAAAGATGCCCATATTCCTGATTATGCCAAGCACCTTGAATCCCTGGGGAAGGGCCAAACCACAGTCCTGTAGCAGCTAGCACAGCCTTTTTATAGATGACAACATTTGCCCACTGACAATGTGATAGAACCCTTAAGAAGGCAGACCTCATGGTGTTTCAAAGAGAAGCTGTTCCCCACAAGAAAAGAGAAAAAGAAAAATGACTCATTACACAGTTTGAACTCCAGAAAGACCATGGACAAAACCCTCAAAGCAGTGGGACTTGGAAAAAGGAGACTCTCCAGTCCTAAATATGGCTTCTAATTTTCAAAACAAGAACGAGGCATTGGATCAAAAATAGGAAAACAATGGCATTCAGTCACTGAGCCATATCCTCAGCCCCATTTCATATTTTATTTAGAGACAGGGTCTCACTGAGTAGCTTAGCACCTCACCACTGCTGAGGCTGGCTTTGAACTCGTGATCCTCTTGCCTCAGTCTCCTGAGCTGCTGTGATTACAGGTATGCACCATGACACCCCGCTAAGACCTCAGATTTTTATTTTAGACTTAATGCTTACACTTTAAGCAATGAGGGAGCACAATGACTAAAAATGATAAAATAAGGGAAAGAAATTCAAGATACGTTACAATGTTTCAGTGGATGAGGGGTCCCACCACAGCTTAGACAGATGGTTTCATGTTTCTGGGCCTCCAATTCCACATCTGCAAAATGGGATAATTATCCCCAGTTCAGAAGGTTGTTTCCAAGATTAAATACGACATGCAAGTGGAACTGTTTTGCAAACAATAAAATGCTCTATGCATGAAAGGAATTATGAAAAGATTATTATAACCAGACACCACTAATACGTTTTCTTCAAACTTATCAGGCTATACTTTTCCCACTCACTGGTACTCATTTTCCATAAGCCTCAATGACAGTCCAGTTATTCAAATTACTTCTCTTTTTGGTTTTCCTGGCACTATTTTTTTTTAATCTGTTTGGACAAGTAGACAAATATTTATCTTCATGATTTTTTGCTTTAATATATATTTAAAAGCTATTTTAACCAAGAAAGACATGTTGTGTGGTCCCAGGATAGATGTACCAAAGAAGGCTGAGGGCAAAACGGTTCACTTAAGTTAAGACCAACTGCATCCCTGGTCACCTCTGATAATTTCCCCTCCAGGAAAATTGGGGTTTCAGGGGCTGCTTTCAACCAAAACAGTCACCACCTGATCACTCTTGATTCTTTCGTTTTTTTATAACTTCAAGATGCTTCAGTTTAAAAAGCAGGAAAACCAAGTTGGCCTACATGGTCTTGTCGAGTAGCAAGGAAGAGAATTTAAGAGAGGTGACGCCGGATCAATCAAACTTTCCCAAGCTTTTCAGGACTCATTCCAGAGACGCTCTTGAAGATAAATTCTATCAAAGTACTGATCATAATCAAAACAGCACATTGTATCAGAGGTCAAGTATTGTTTTTTCACTTCCTTTCCCAGAACTTCTTAAAGATGAATGTCTAAAGAAAGATACAGGGGAGAACAAAATGGTTTGGATTGGCAGAACACAACTTAGGCATGTAATACCTAGTCAAGTTGTTTTTATATAAAAGGAGTTATAACTTAGGAGTGGTAGGGCCAACGGGTTTGGCTCAGGAGGGGTTAAAGTGAATTGTAACAGCTATTCAAGAAGTTAACACTGAACTAGTAAGAAACTGTATTCTCTCAATGTCCCCCAAGGTACCCCAGGCATCTCATTAATATACTGATAGCAGGCAACACTCTTGAGTTTGCAAACATGCTTTGTAAAGTGCTGAATTAACATAAGTGATTACACTGTTGCCCCAAACATCTTTACCAACATCATCATTAAAATCTTGAGAGATAAATGTTTTCAGCAGTTTTGAGAACTAAGCAGTGGCATGTCCTATTGGAAGAATTTTGTTTTAACCATTCCCATAGATTATGAGGACCTAAGAATACTCCAACTCTTAATTCATCTCCTTTTCCCCTTTGATCAAACAGGTTGGGCACGGCCAGTTGAGGCATCATTATGCAGTCAGTGGTAGCTCTAGAATTCTCATAGAGGAGGGGCTCCACAGGTGGTGGTCTGGCTGGAAGGGAAGTGGGAGACCTATCTGGAAAGCTGTGTTTGCACAGGAAACAAGGGATTCCTGGTGCCTAGACTGAGTTCACTCAGGATGGCTTTGCAGGTAGAGAATGGAGACTGAAGGCCTTCAAGACCCTCCTTGGAGACTCACCCCATTAAGCCTCCATTTAAGGAAGGCTTTATGGTTAAGGGTCCTTAGCATGTATTATTTTAACAGGGCTTTCCAAACACTGCAACCATGGGTCACCTTTGCAACAGGGGATACCTGCCCTCAGACAGATATAAAAATGTCACCAGGCCCTCTCCTCAGCCTCAAGACTCCTTCAGCCACCCCTCCTCCCCAATCCCAATGACAGGAGATGACCTGCTTCATAAGAAGAAAAGGGAGGAGTAGCAAATAATTGCCCTGAGTCAGATGGTATGATTTTCTTTATGACTTTTTCCTGGCCTCTATAGTCATAATGTGTTGAGCTCTCTACAAACAGTTTACACCAGGAAAATAAATGAATCAAAGGCAGCCTGAGATGTGTGGAACAACAAGAGCTCTGAACACCCACACACTGCAGCACCCCCAAATTCACTGAAACTCAAGACTGCAGACAGAGCAAACTTTCATTGCTAAGAGCAATTTACATGAAGCACATGATTCACGACTCCCCACTGTCTATGGTTCTGTCAGTGCTGTGTGTGGCTATAAGCAACAAAGCCACTGGCGTCCCCGCTTGTAGGGAGGAGGTAAGCAGTCTAAAAAAAAGGAAAAGTTCCACCCCCCAGTGTTGGATCCACAAGCAGCTCTCCTTGCCTTTAAAAGCAATGAATTCCAAACAGTAATGAACACAATATATAAACAAATGCATTTACCGAGTATGTGCACTAGGGCAGAATCTGAAGAAGTCTCCCCCTCTGAGAGTTTTTATTCTAACAAGGGAATCCACACATACACACATGCATGTGCACGTGTGTGTGTGCATGTATGTGTGCATACACACACACAACCACTGGCAGTTTGGTGAACTGGCCATATGAGTGAGACTGTGAGAGAGGCTGTGAGGAGGAAAAAGAAGGAGATTGAAGTGAGATACTAAAGGGAGACCCAATGGGAGTAACATTCAGGCCAAGCATGATTTCAAAGAGTGAAGCTATTGCAGGGCACATGAAGACTGAGAAAATTTGGAGGAATAGTAACAATGGAAGGAATGAAAAAGTGGAAGGGATAGTCATAGCTAGGAAATTGGAAATAAAAAATGATGCATGAAAAAACTTTGTTCAAGAGGAACCAAGGAGTGGGAAATGCAAAGGGGAGAGTGGGAGAGACTTGGCCTTATCCATACATGCAATCATCAAATTGTGTCCCATCTGTGTGCAAGGCACTGTTTCAGGAGCAGGGACACCGAGGCAGCCTCTGACCTCAATGAGGAAGGTCAACTATGCAAATATCCTAGGATTCATGGAAAGGATTCCTGGAAGGCTCTCTAGCAGGGACCACCTATTCAGAAGGATGTTTGGTGACAATATATGTGTATTGATGAAGAAAAGGACAAAGGGTGCCGTGGGCAGAAACCAATTAAAAGATTCTTACAGATGACACAAAATAAGAGTTTAGGTTTGCATTGTGGAAGCACAGTTCAAGAGAAAAATGAAACCAAATGGTTATGTAGTTCATGTAACTAGGTTTCTGTTGTGAGTAAACATCTGATTAAGAGATTCTTGGTATTAAGACTTAAAAATTACTCTGCTAATCTGATAAATAACTTTAGATGCAATCAGAAGCAACATAAGATATGGATTGCAACAGAAAGTTTTTCTGGTTTTATTCTTTCTTTTTTTCCTTCTTCCCTTCTTCCTCCTGCTCCCCACTCCTCCTTCTTCTCCCAAGTATAGTTCAAAAGTCAAAGGTTAAAAGAAAGTCAGAAATAAAATTATTTGGAAAAATCTGAAATTATGAGATATGGTTATTGCAGCCACCATGTTAAAGTCATTAGAACGGACAAAGACTCATAATTTTAGAAGGCAAATGTCATCAAAGCACAAAAACTGTCTTCTGCTGAGTAAAATACAGAAGCCAATCAATGAAAAAGCCTGCACTGGCACTCTCAGATTTGTTCAAGAAAAATGTGGACAGAGTCAAGAAAATTGTAGTGAGTCTTTACTGAACTTTAGCCAAGTAAGTTTCTCAAAACAAAAGAGGAGGTTTAAAAGGGATTGAAGAGGAGAAGAAATTTTTGAAAAACTTGTCATTAGTTCACTAAATTATTGAGTACATGCCTTGTTTGGAGCAGTGCGACATATTTCAAGAAATGCCACAGAAGAGTAGCTTCAGAATGAATTAAGGCTCATATGTGTCAAAGCAGTCTGTGATCAAAAATCTAATGTGGTAAAAATGGGGATTAATGTTGCGACTCACACAGAGAAACAGATCCTTCAGTTCTATAGTTCATGATCAAGATATGGACATTCAAAGGATGAAAGACCCATGAAAGATGCTTGGGGAAAACAAACTGGTCAAAATCCAACAGGGTTAATTCACATGCCACCTGTGCACACTCTCTGGTCTGCTAACCTGTGTGTATTGGTTACATATAATTAAACAGGCCTTGAAACTTAGGAAGAGTCCAAAGAGTCTCATAAAACCAAGTTGCAATAACTCTCCCTGGAATCCTCATTTTTTTTGGGGGGGGGGGCGTGTACAAGGGATTGAACTCAGGGAGGACTTAACCACTGAGCTACATCCCCAGCCCTTTTTATATTTTTACTTAGAGACAGGGTCTCGCTGAGTTGCTTAGGGTCTCACCAAATAGCTGAGGCTGGCTTTGAACTCGAAATTCTCCTGCCTCAGTCTCCCAAGCCTGAGATGGAATATTCCTCTTCTTTCCTGCTGGGCAGAATCCTGATGGGATCCACTAAAATCATTACAGAAAAGTTGACTCCTCCTGGGAAGAGGTTTTTTTAATTGTATGAGAATAGAGATTCTTACACATGAACGGCATCACCTGGGGACCTTATAAGATGCTGATTCTGATGCTGAAGGTCTGGGGAAGAGCCTGAGAATTTTCATTTCTGTTAATTCTCAGTGATGCTGATGCTGCTGGATCCTTAGAAACTGCAAGTTATTGGGACACCTTCGGGTGGTGTTATCAGGAGGAGACAGAAACCCATCATCTTCAGGGTCAGCAAACTTTAGCTCAAGATGTGAGTCCCAATGTCAGTTACAGCTCATGCAATGTGAATGTTCAGAGATGAGGTAGGCCGCTGAAAGATTGAGAAAGTAGAACAAACAAGTCCACAGCTGGAGGTGATGGAAAACTGGAGCCCAGCAAAGGAAAAGATTTGCTCATCAGAAGAAATAAGCAGGTGATGAGAGAAGCAATAGAAATTATTACAAAAGAAATCTATTCTAGTAACAAAAATTATAAGAGTCAGAATGTCCAGGATGAGTTAATATTGTTAGCAACTAGTTTATAACAATATAACTTAAGGGATTCTAAAATATTAAATACTACATATGTATGGATTGGATTGTTTTTCCTTTCTACTTATTTGAAGGGAAAATTATATCAGATGTTTCCTCCTCAGCCCAATATTACATATTTTAGAGAATAAAATATCAACATGATATGTAGCAATAAGATAGTTACTCAAAACACTGCCCAGCACAGTGGCTCATGCCTATAATCTCAACTTCTCAGAAGGCTGAGGCAGGAGGATCACAGTTGAAAGCCAGGCTGAGCAACTTAGCGAGTCCCTAAGCAACTTAGCGAGTCCCTAAGCAACTTAGCAAGACCCTGACTCAAAATAAAAAATAAAAAGGGCTGAGGATGTAGCTCAGTGTCAAGTGCCCTGGGGTTCAATACTCAGTACCAAAAAAAAAGAAAAAAAGATTCCTATTCTGTGCTAACAAGTATCTGCAAACTATACAGAAACGCAATTATGGTCCTCAACAGCTCCTCCCTTGCCTAAAAACAACAGTCTGAAAACTGCCAATCTGTAGCAAATTCTGTCTCTTCTAAGAATATTTTAAGAAAAGTGTTGGAGAAATCTTTGAAAGGCAACAAAGCGCTAATTTTATCCAGACAACTTTTTCTTCTTTCCCTCAAAACATAGAATCTCTTGGGGGTTTTACTTCTTTTCCTAAGCATGGCAAACCATTGTATGATTTTCTACCTTAAGAAAAAACCTTTGCAGACATTTTTACAGATTTAGAGGAAAAGAGGAATGAAAACACCATAATTAACAAGAGAAATGGTATTACCACCCAAACCAAGCCAGCCTTTCCTTTAGCCAAAAGGAGTGAATTCTACACCGAAGTAAACATGCTATTTAGTCAGGATGTACACTAACACACCTGCAGGAGGAAAATTTCAAAATAACTATGGTTTCTTTTTCTTTTTCTTAATAGTAGCCATCTTTAACAAAACTCCAAGTCAATGTTTGGTGGTATTTGTCAGTTTGGACCTGCTCTGTCTTTTCATAGTTTTCTATTTTGATTAGTTAAGAATTATATAAATGTTTGCTAGGTCAACTTCAATGATTTCTCTAACAACATGAAGAATTAAATATTTTGGAACAGAAAAAAAAGGAGAAATTTCCTTTAGTCCAGTTCTTTTTTTTTTAAATTTATGCATTTACTTTAATTAGGTATATATGATAGCAGAATGCACTTTGATTCATTGTACACAACTGCAGCACAACTTTACATTTTTTTATTGACTTAAAAAATAAATGACAGTGGAATGCATTACAATTCTTATTACACATATACAGCGCAATTTTTCATCTCTGTTTGTATATAAAGTATGTTGACACCAACTCGTGTCTTCATACATGTACTACAACTTTACATTTCCATGGCTGTGCACAATTTAGTGTCGCACCATATGTGTAGTCATACATGTACCTAGAGTAATGATGTCTGTCTCATTCCACCACTTTTACTGCTCCCATGTCCCCTCTCTACCCTCCTCATCTTGTCCAATTCTTGTCACTGCACATAGAAGGAAAGTAAGACCCCATGAGACCAAACTGCCACCTGTTCATTGGGGCACCTTGATTCCTAGTGCACTGTGCTTGGGTCACTTTTTGTCTCCTAGGTGGAGTTTTTGTGATCGTAAACTAAGGGTCAGCTCTGGGTCACCTTCCATTCAAGATCAAGTTTTTGTGATAATTACATATCTGCAACTTCTTTTCAACTTGGCCCTGGACTCCAAAGTAGGAAAATGATGATGGGTTTAGCTAAACCTGCAGCAAAGTAAAGTTCTGGTTTGGTGATATAACAACGCAGACTTCAGTCTCTATTTGCAACTGGGGAAAGGAGAGGGGGCATTTTAAAATTTATTTTCTAAGACAACAGAGAACCCTAGCATTAGTCACAGATTTGGGTCTTGAGGAAGCTGAAGTTTGTAAATTTCAGGGGGCACGGTTTAAGAATAACACAAATTAATCATAGAAATGTGGGTTTTAAAGTAAATATTATTTAGAATTAAATGGCATCACACAAATTATAAATTTTAAAAATCCTCAAATACAAAATATAATAGGAAACAGATATTTTTAATCAATCAGCTACTGGACACACCTCTGAAATATCTTTTCTACATTTATTTTTTTTTATTTGCATTCTTTTTGTTCACTTCTCCAACTGAATTTGCAATATTCTCTACTGAAAGAACAGAAAAATAATTCAGTCTTTTCTCTAGAACTGTTGATCAAAATGTGTAATTTATTCTTGAAAAAAATTTTTTTTTAATTTTTTTAATACTTATTTTTCAGTTTTCGGCGGACACAACATCTTTGTTGGTATGTGGTGCTGAGGATCGAACCTGGGCCGCACGCATGCCAGGCGAGCGCGCTACCGCTTGAGCCACATCCCCAGCCCAATTCTTGAAAAATTTGAACAAGTTTCTTTCTGCTTCATAACTCATCATCGTTTATGTCATGTACATTTTTTGGATTGCCTCCAAATTTGGGGAAACTTCCACCAGTTTTTTTATATATAAACTGTAGGGTTTAGGGCATTTCAAGTTTTCGTAGCTGTTGACTAACTTGATGACAACTTGCTAACCATACTGCCAGGGCCTCTCCCAAGGTCAGGAGATGGGCTTACACCAGCGAGGAGCCTTGAAAGTTAGGTTCCACACATTTCATAGTAGGTCCACCTGGGCCCACCATATATATCCCCAACATATTTGATGCATCCTTAAATTCACCCAATCCTTCCAAATAAAATGCCTGTTTTATTCAGAATACCTAAACTCCATGATAGCTTAACTATTCCTTGATTCAGCAAAGAATCATCACTAAATATGTATTTTTTCATGGTCCCCTTGAAGTCAAAGTCAGTCCTGATGTTTGACTACCTGGTATATGAACTAAACATTAATTTTATTTCACTCAGGAAATTTAATATAATAACACATAAAAAGTGTAAAGCATTAGACAAATTTTGGACATTGTCATTATTTCTCTTAACTTCTGGAACCTTCCAACAGGCTGCATTAAGGGACAAGTGGTTTGTGTCAAGTGAGGCAGCCTCATCTCAGTGTAGCACAGCAATCGAAAGTTCAGATACCCAGACTAAACTATCTTGGTTCCAACCCCAGCAAAATCATCTGCCAACTGGGTAGCTGTAGGCAAATTCCTTAATCTCTGACTTATAATGAGCATTATAAAACCTCCCTTGTAGGGTTGTTTAGAAGGTTAAATAATAGACATGAAGTGTTTAGCATGATCCAGGCAGTAAGTAGCAAGATCTGAATAAGTGATAGCTCCTGCCATTTCTGGGAAACTTGTCCATGAAAACTCTTGAGTAAAACTACACAGGGGATAATGCTGACTCTGTTTCTCTATGTAGATAATGTTTGCAGAGTTCTGGAATTATAGGCAGTAGTCTACATAGCAGCAGCAAATTTCACCCCAAAGTCAATGAATCCTTTGTGATGACTGACAACTTCAACAGATAAAGAACTGCTGTGGCCTATGCTGAAAATGTGCACCTAAACCCCATGTTCCTTCAAAGGCATTTGTGTTTGTTCAGCCAAATGTGCAGTTCTCTAAAGTGCATAGTTTTGACAGTCTTGTGCCTTTTATAGCACAGGAAGGCTTTTTAGCCCTAATATTCCTGTTTTTTTTTTTTTAAGGCTTGACAAAGCCATTGTTTGCTCAAATAAAATATTTATAACAATAGAAAAAATTCAGATAAGCTCTACCTTGTCCTAATGGTCTCAATACATAGAGGAAATGAAACTAAGACACTGGAAAACCTCAAATATGTATAAGTGAAACTGCTCAGAACAAGTCAAATGGATAGAGAGGTATGTACAGTTCCCTTCAAGAAAACACTAACTATAAAAACCTGAATTTTGCAAAGGAAACACAACACAATGGTGTATAAACTCACAGCGTTTTCATTAACAAGCATGCTCTCTACTCCAGGGAACATTTGATATAATTAATTAATAAAGCCAGTTTTTACCTAGTACTTCTGTAAAGGAATATTGCTAATGTAAATCCATCCCTAAAACTGGAAGGCCCAGGGTAAGAGTACAAACACAGGCCCAAACCATAGATCAAAATATCTAAAGTTACAAATCGAGCTAACAAATTGCTCAATGAAATAGGTTTTATCCTTTTACCTCAGCTGACAAATCTATCCTTGCAACATTTCAAAAGACCAGATTCACCTTTAGAATTCCTGCAGTACTCAAACTCCCATCTCATAAATGGGTGGTGCATGGGCTGGGGTTGTGGCTCAGTGGTAGAGCGCTCGCCTAGCATGTGCGAGGCCCTGGGTTCGATCCTCAGCACCACATAAAAATAAAATAAAGATATTGTGTCCAACCAACTAAAAAAAATAATAAATATTAAAGAAATTAATAAATAAATGGGTAGTGTGGGGTGGCCTGGACCCGAGCCTGTTAGTGTTTTGCGTTTCTCTCTCCATGAATGTATATGTTTGGACAATGTTAGTGTTTTGCGTTTCTCTCTCCATGAATGTATATGTTTGGACAATGTTGTCCAAAATATATACATTCATGGAGAGAGAAACGCAAAACACTAACAGTCTCTTTCTCTCTTTCCCTCTCCCTCCCTTCCTTTTTCCCTCTCTATCTCACACACACACACACACACACACACACACACACACACACAACCTGCCCCTTGGCCACTCCCTTAGGCAAAAGATATACAACAAATGGCCTTGAAGACCTTCAGGAAAATGGACTCAAAGGGTCCTAGTAGATGCAAGCTTAGGAAAGGGAATTTCCAGGGTTTCCAGAGCCCAAAATAAGGTCTAAAATAGGAAGAATGTATAATTAGGAGACCCAGGAGTGTGTCCATGCCATGGCCTAGGTCTGAGCAGTGAATATGAGCAGATGCCCACTGAAACCCAGGAGAGATGCTTCTTTTGCCTGTATCCTAGGCCTATATTTTAGTTGTAGAGCTGAAAATACTTGGAGAAAATTCCAAGTTGAGAACATCCAAGGGGACATTTGTTCCACACTGGATGCCAAGGCCTAAAACGCTGATCACGATCAGTGAAAGGCAGAAGCAACTCTGATGGAATAGCTGAGAAGAAGACTCAATCTACAAGGCTTCAAATTAGCTGGACCTCGGAAGTCAAAATATTCTTCATTATGTTCGATCAAAATCTGCACTTCTTGCCCTGGCCAGCAGTTGTTTGAGCTCTGTGAACAAAGGATGGTCCCACATGCTCAAGGTTTACAATATATATCTTATGAAAGTGGTGTCTGTCAACTGCTGTAATGGTCAAGGCCTAGGTCATCCACAGTGGCTCTGGCCCATGTGAAGCAATTATCAGACTAAGCCAGTAGGAAGAGGGAGATGACGCAAGCACAGCAAATCCATTAATATCATCTGATGATATTAGATAGCAAGTTTTTCCTCTTTCCTCAGACACTGCACCTCTGTATCCCTCCTTTACCCCTCCCAATACACCACACACACACACACACACACACACACACACAGTGAAAAGAACCTAAATAGGACAGGCTTAGAATGAACACTCACACACAAATACACACACCACAGGTAAACTTGAGCAGGCTCCATCTTTCCATTTAAGAAATAAAGATAATGAAACATCTTTTGTTTCTTCATGGGAATCACATTAAGTAAGGACAAGTGGGTGGTTCAGGGTAACTTCTCGAAGGTTAGTTCTTCCAGGCTCTCTTCTCCCTACCTCCTCCCTGAACTGAGTCCATTTGCCCACACAGCATTCCAAACCCTCTGACATGTTGTGCAAAGAAGCATGATAACCATTATCTTGCTTCCTTTAGAAGCAACACGTACCTGGAGATCAAGATATTGCAAGGAAAGGAGAGAGTACAAAATACATGGTGAGCATGTTTGCTGCTAATACCTATCTGCCAAGACATTTGCACTGAAAATCATAATTTAAATCTGCTGAAGTTGTACATATGGACCTGGAGGGCAGAAGCTAACAAGGTGGTAGAGTTATGTTTTTATGAGGAACTTGGCTAAATAATACCAAGCTGCAGCCAGGAAGTATATTTCCCTGCACCCTATTTTAAAAGTATCTTAGTGGTTTGCATCTGACCTAAGTAATATTCAAGATGTTCAGTGGCTACGACAGGACCACATTTCTCTTAGACCAACTCTGCTTCACTGCTTATGAACCAAAACAACACATGATGAAAAAAGAAACTTAAAAACTAAATTTGAGATTCAGCCTACATTTTTAGCAAAAGTCTCCTTTATGACAATCTTCTAGATAAAAAAAATCAGTATTATTTGGTTGATGAAAGTCAGTATTATTTGGTTGATGAAAACTTTAAAAATTTTTTTTGCAATGGCTTTGAATGCCATACACTAATTTAAAATTTAGAATCTGAAGGGTTAGATGGAAATTTCTAGTAGCTTTTCATCATGTTTGTTAGAAGCTGAAATATCTTTTCCCATATTATATCAGAATACAAGGTCCAATTACTTAGTATAAAAACAGCCAAACTGCTGTTCTAATTGATCAGAGTTAAAACTATTCTTATTGAAAGATTTTGCGGTAGACCAAATAGCCAATAAACAGTAACTGGTTGGTTTGGTAAATGCACGACCCAAATTGCATGACATCCTGCAGGATGCACTTTCCAGATGCTACATGATGTGCCAGCTCTGGGGGAGACCCTGAGACAGTGAGACCCACTCCTTGCTGAAAGGTCTAATGGAAAGGGCGTTCCATAAAGATATAATTTCACTTGCTACTGTTTTCAGCTGAAAGAGAGAGAGTGTGTACACAGGAAGGGGCACTTAGCTCAACCTGGGGCATTCAAAGCAGGTTTCCTTAAAAGACAACACAAGTTGAGTCTTGACAACTGAGAGAAAATTAGCCAGGTAGCAGGCGTTCCAGAAAGAGTAACAGCTTGATAAAGACACAGCAGCCTAAACTGCATTGGAAAAATGTAGTCCTTGGTGGGATGTGGAGACACAGATACAACAGGGAACCCAGGTCTCTGAGGTCTTCATTCAGCCTGATGAAGGAGTTAATAATAAGCAAATCAGGTATTTATTGGGCACCTACTAGGTTGCACACTATGTTAAGCACTTGAAAACTTTATTTTATTTAATCCTCACCTTTATATCCCCATTTTACAGATATGAGAGCTAGAAATTACAGAGACTGAGACAGGCTACACAGTCAATGAATGGGAGGTGGCTTTGGAATTCAAGATGGCTTGATATCATGGCTTGTACCCTACAGTATTCTACCTCCAGACTATCCCCAAAGAAAAGACTAAGTGGACACATTGGGTTCACTATACTGGCTACAGAACAGAGATCATGGGTGCCCCAATTGTTTATCTATAGAGACTAAAAAAAGGGGAAAAAAAGAGTGAGAATAAATCAATTCAAAAATACAGTCAGAGGTACTGAAAAGGAAATAATCCACATAAACATTAGCTTAGCACATTTAACAACAACAAGAACAAAAATGGGCTTTTGAAAACAAGACCAAGAAAATATAAGGACAGTTTACATCAATGTTTCCATGTACACAGGGTTAAAATATATACCCCTTTCTTTGCTTGGAACACACTGCCATCAACTCAGTGAGGACAAAGACCAGGCTTGTCTTATACATTCAGGATGGAGTCTCCAGATCTGAGCTCCCTACCTGGCAGAAGGAAATACTCAATAAGTATTGTTGAGAAGGAAGAATAAGAAATAGCCACTTTTTACAATGTCACTGATGTCATTATTGATTAGAAAAATAGAGTTAAAAACTAAACCTAAACAAAAATGTAAAAAGTCATGTTGATGAATGAAAAGTCATCAACAAAACATGTAACAGGTTGAATATACAGATAATGGTAAGGAATGGTCACCATGAAAGGCTAAGTCAAAAGAGAAGGTAATGGCCAGGTGTAGTGGCACAAGGCTGTAAAACCAGTGACTCAGGAGGCTGAGGTGGGAAGATCACAAGTTCAAGGCCAGCCTAGGCAGCTTAGGGAGACCTTGTCTCAAAATAATTATTAAAAAATAAAGGATCAGAGATATAGCTCTGGGGTAAAGCACCCCTGGGTTAAGAGAGAGAGAGAGAGAGAGAGAGAGAGAGAGAGAGAGAGAGAAGATAATGAATTCAAAATGTGGTTAGTATTTTGTATAACTTGATAAAAATAAAATGTTATTAAAGGAAGTGGCCTAGAGGTGAATATGAGCTTTCTGGGGGTGAATGGGGCAAGTGGACCAAAGATCACATTCTAGGGCTAATGATCTTTAGTCTCTGACACTGAAAAATATAAGTATACTGTTAAGGCTGGTTTTAGGAACTAGGAACATCAACCTTCTATGACATTGTTTAGTCCCCAACAAGAACTTTTCTTAGGTGTCTGAAAAGTAGAAGTCTCATTTTTCAGATCTTCAGTTTTTGAACAATTTTTTTTCCCAAAATAGTCCTTTCTTATTTTTGAGCATGTAGGAAGAATGAATGTACTAAGTCAAAAATTTAAAAACAAATTTTTTTTGAAAGTTTAAAAACACATTTTTTAGATTTTTTTCTTAAAATGAAATTCTTTGCCCACATGTGAAGCTACTATATTTAAAAAATGATTGAGTAGGAGGTAGTAAGTAATCTCATCCCCTTATATCTTATCTTGCAATAAGGTATTGCAAAAGAATGTTTTCACACTTTGCCAATTATGTTAGAAAGACCCGAAGCTATCTATTTACATAAAAAATTAAAATGTAAGTGTGATTACATTTCTCATCAGTATTGTAGCTATCTTCAAACTTTAATCAACTTTGAAAATTTAATTCCAATGGAATGAAGACAAATTCACAATGATTCTTTAGTTCAAATATTTTGAAACTTTAATGTCATAAAAATATGAAAGCTGTTGGCTTAATAAAACTTGAAAGCCAAGTAAAAACCACTAGGCTTTTAAAAAGCAGATTGTTTAAAAGTGCGTGTATAGATAAAATGAAACCAACTCATGGACTATTGAGTCTGGAATTTTCAAATCATAAATTTTATCCATGTAAATAAAACTTCACTAACAAAATCAGGGCCTGCTAATTTCTTTCTTTCCTGATCCGAAACTTAAGTTTAATGTGCACAGAAAATTAAGGGTGCCATGTTTATATTTATTAACATAATGTAACTGTTTTTGAGAGTCTGGAGTAAAATCAGAGGCAGCTACACCTTCTGTTACTGCAATGTAGGAAAACAGTTAAGAAAGAAACACAGATTTTATTGAACTACAGAACTCAAATTTGTGTTAGGATTTGTTCTTTCTTGCAATAGTGGAGAACAGAACCCTCTGCATTTCACCCAAAATCTACACAGGACATCTCCACGTTGCAAGAGGGGGAGAGGGTGTAAAATGTTACAAGGTGAAAGGTATGTAAAATCATCCAAATCTCCACCATGCCATTTTACAGATGAGGAAACTGAGACTTAGAAAGGGGAATACTTTGCCAGACCTCAGCTGCACATACCGAGATATAGGAATCACAGCAGCAAAATATCTACTTCGACGTTTCATAGGTTCTGCAATTCGCATAACAAGTCTTAAAGAACTTAATTCGTGCATTTTCCTTATAAACATCTCTTGGATTTTAACCATTGTCCTTCCCTCAAATAATAGCTGCAGAAAACCTTCAACTCTCTGAAGGCAGGGCTCTCTTGCTCCAGACGACCATCTCTCCAGAGCCTAGAACTTATTTTCTACCTTACTATCTCCACTGCCCCGTTATCCACCCAGGCAACCCCAGACAAATTAACAAATTGGAAATCTCTTTTCTTGAATCTTGTATTGAATAATTCAGGGCCAAGAAACCGGCCTGGGGTGGATAGCGTGGCCATTTCCAGGAGCTAAGGACTGATTAAGTGGCCATTTGAAGGAGTGTCTCCGGAAGAGCTGGGTGTGCACGCAGCATCGCCTTCGGCCACAGAGGGCCCAGGTGTGCAGCTGCTTTGGCGGCCTGAGAGGCTGCTGCCCCGGGCCGCTGCTCCCCGGCCGCCTGCAGATAACCAACTTCTCAAACTTCCCTTTCCGGGGGTGAGGGCTCGCTTCGATCGCGGCCAACAAAACGCCTTTCCTGCTCGCACAAAGGGGGCCAGACATGCCTTGCGCCCCCTTGCAATTGAACTTTTCTTCTCTTTTTCAAGTAAAACCCCCACATGCCTGCAGCCACAGGCTGCTTGGGTGCCGCCCAGACAAACTTTCCCGGTTTCGGCCGGAGTCCCGGGATCCCGGGGCCGACTGTCAAGCGCAGCGAAGGGCTGAGAAGCCCAAGAGAACCCAGGCGCCTCGCCCAGCCCAGGCTGGGGGCCACTCACCCGACTTCTGAACGTGCGGTGGGATCGTGCTGGCGATGCGCGTCCACAGGACGATGTGCAGCGGCCACAGGCCCCTGAGCAGCCCCCGACCCATGGCAGACCCGGCTGCTCGTCATAGACCGAGCCCAGAGCGCAGCGGACAGAGCCTTCCCAGACCCCTGGCTGCGCCTCCGCGCCGCGCCCTCTCTGGACCCCCGCTCCGGGCGGGCCGGACAGATGTGCCGGCCAGATGTGGTGCCCGCTCGCCAGCGAGGAGGGCGCCTGGAGGCCGGCGGAGGCCCCCGGCGGCCGAGGCGAGCTGCGCAGGAGGCCGGCTCCTGCCCCGAGCGTGTGCGCGCGCGGGGGTGTCGTCGGTCGGTGCGCGCGAGTGACTCACAACTTTACCCGGGCGCTGGGCGGGGGAAACAGGAAACTCCTCGCCAACAGCTGGGCAGGACCTCTAGCCGCCAGAGAGCCTTCTCCCTCTCCTCGGCATCCAGCCTTGGCTCTCTCCTAGCTGCCAATCATGTCCCCAAGACCGGCCCCTGCGAGGACTTTGGCAAACTTTCAGCTGCCCCTCACCGCCCTCCCACATCACCCAGGAGTTCCTCTGGTCCAAGTATTTACTCAGGAGTGACTAAGTGCATGCATTTCACAAACTACCAACATGGAAAGTGTCTGCACTTTCCATAGCACCCCACGAAGCATCTCCTCCCTCCTGGTAACCTTCTCTGGGTTGTTCTAGGTGCTTTATAGCTGCATTTTCAAACTACAAGTTGAGATTCAGGAGTGGACCCTGAAATTCAGTTAGCGAGCCCTGATTACATTTTTCTCCAATAATATAATGATAAGTGTTGCTTCGTTAAACTTAGGTTGAGTGTATATGCGCGCGCACACACACACACACACACACACACACATTCCACCACATTGTTAAAAAGAAAAATTTACTGTAGGATTAAAGTCTAGAGGTTTTTCTCAAATTTTAATGTGCATTATTGATCACGTGGGAATCTTGTTAAAATGTAGATTCTGATTCAGTGGGTGTAGGAGGTAGCCTGATATTCTGCGTTTCTAATGATTTCGTGGTACCCCAATTTTGACAGCTAATGCCCACGTTTTCATTCCAAGTAAAGAAAGAGAATTTGTAGCTTCTAAGTGAAAGGAGGTAACAATAGGAAGAAAATTTCAAATTTCCCTTCTTGCTGGGGTTTCCAGGTTTGCCCAAAACAATCCTAATTTACATCTGTTTTACAGTTCAAATACTAATAGAACCTCTTTTCTCTTAGATGGGTTCAGATCAGATAATGAATTATATGATCAACCTACTTCCAGCTCTGAAAAGATATAGATTCTGCATAGCGCTGTAGTCAGGAGATTTTCCAGCTGTTCAGGCAATGAATCTCTTTGCTTGAGAAAGATTACTTGCAGAGGCAGGTGTCAGGTTCGCTGGGAATCTAAGCAAATAGCCCTCCCCCAAACCCAATCCTGAAATCTTCCCTGTCGGTCTGAGTTCATTTGCTTCATCCTGGTACTTTAAGTCTTGTTCAGACTAGGACAAAAGCTGCCTTGAGATGTTGTATCTTTTAAGAAAATGGCACTTCCCAGCCCTCATGTTTAGGGTAAAGGAGACGCAGGATAACCAGTTGGGCTAAACATCTTGCCCACCAATAACCTAGCTAGAGCTAGGTTATTGAAGATTAGGAAGATTGAGTTTAAAATCCTGGTCCCCTCATTTCCTTCTCAACACCCCTCCCATGCCACTGCCATTCCTTAAGCAAGCATCTCTCAGCCATTCACTCTCTGTCAGGGTTTGGGCCCTTTCTTTCAGTTTCTCAAACCAGAGCTGAAGTCAACTTTGCAAAATGCACTCCTGGCTACACCAACCCTATGATTAAAAGAGAATATAGAAACCAAAATCCTTGTACTTGCCTTTAACCCCCCGCCCCCTTGTAACCTGTCATTTGGCTTCCTTCATTCCCTGTCTGCTGAGCACCTCTCTACACTCCTCAAACATGCTTCTGTGTTCCCAGTAGACAGAACCTTCTCCATTGTGTCCTTCCCTTCCTCTCACCTCCATAAGTACATCTTTTGGTATAAGTTTTCTTGAAACCATTTGCCTCTCTTCTTTTAGCACTTACTACAGCTTCAGTTTTATAATTATGTGTATCATTCTTTAATTTCTATTCCTATCCCCCATTCAACTCCAAATTTCTAGAGGGCAGCCATTGTGGATTTCCCCCACTTACTGTTTCCAGCAACAAACCCATTAGAGGTGTTTCAGGATATTTATTGAAAAAATAAATGGCGGATGTGATAGAGATTCGGAAGAAAATTGTACTCAACCATCATAGGTACTTCATAAGTCTGGAGAAGACATTCTCTTACCTAATAATTTGAGATACAAACAGATTAGGTTTCAGCAAAGGTGATGTCAACACTACTTCCTTTTCCTAAGAATAGAGAAGTGTGGGGGTGTTTTTGTTTGTTTGGTTTTTGTTTTTTTCCAAATTTGCTCAAGTTCCTCTGGACAATAGAGATGTACTTTCTTACCTGGGCAATTTCAAAGACTGTTGTCATCCCACGGATGTGCCCTACATAGTTAGATGCTGGGTCTCTGCTATTTGATTCGTGGTGAAATGTTTCACCAGTGGTCTTTTTCACCATATGCCACTAATATAGATTTTAATTTGGTTTATTTTTAACATTTCTGATTGAATATGCAATCACCTGTAAAGCTAAGGAGTGTCTGAATTCAGCATTGCCAAGTACAAACCGCAACTAGTCTTTTAGAACTCTTTATGATAAATCGTAGGAGTGAAAACTCATACATATTGCAATTTGACACTGAAAAAGTTGTCAAGGTGCCCTTCCTTTGGGATTCTCTTTGAAAGGGAAGTCTGATACCCTCAATGGGGACATTGTTTTTACCTATCATTGTTTATTTGGCTTACTGTAATTTTCTGTGGGCTCAGCCAGTTAATAAATAAATGAAGAGGTTGGGTCATTTGCCACGGAAATGAAAAAAGGCTAACTCAGAGTTTAACAACAGAGAAGGTAATTGTAAAGCCCTTACCAAGTTGCAAAACAATAAAAATCAACTTGAACTTGAATCAGAGCTAAACAGCCTGATGATCTTTATTTTTCCAGTTTTATAAACTCTGTGCTGATAGGCACAAAGAATTGAACTGAGTCAAAGTGTGGTTGGTTTGAACCTTGCATTTCTCAATCGTAGTGAGAGAAAGACATCCTGCCCCCCTAAACTTTTTGATACACAGCTGTTGAGTTTACTGGCAGCCAGACTGGTGGACAGGGAGATTCCTCTCCTAATGAATCAATCATTCTGTGTTCTCAGCTCTTATCTCCTGACCAGTTTTCCTTCCATTGTGAAGCAAACCAATAAGCATTGAGACAATAGCAAATTGTTGAGGGTCACCCAACTTTAAGGGCCATCCACATGCTAACTCCCCCAGGAAGCACTTTGTGATTTCCCAGCCTCATCTGATCACTCCTCACCCAGGCAGGACCCAGCATTGAACATAATTCATCTATTTTTAAATATTTGCCCAATTATGACATACTTATTTCCTCCTTAGAATTCTATCCCACCAGTTGCAAAATCCTTGAAATCTTTTCAAATTAGATCCCCACTTTGTGCCCTACAAATACGAATTACTCAATGGTATGTTTCCTGGTCTGCAGTAAAGAGAAAAATGAGAATATCTGTTTTCCTAATCCGTACTCTCTCTTGAAGTTTTCGTAGATACTAATAAAAACTGCAATTATGCCACAGGTTTGCAGAAGGTATCAATAGATTCTTTTGGAAAAACATAACTTTTTAAACTACAAAGCAATGTATGTTAATTGTAGGTAGAAAAAAAATATAAAATACAGTTAAACCAAAGCCAAAAATTAAAAAGAATTCTTAACCCTATTACCCAAAGACAATCATTGTTGGCATTTTGGAGCATATCCTTGCAGAACTACTCTAATCTCTCCTTTACAGATGAAGAATTTGAGGATTAGAGAGATTACATATTTGGCAAAGGTCACATAATTAGTAAGAGACAGAGCTCAAGTTTGCACTAGGGCCTGTCTGGCTCCAGAGTCTGCACTCTGGAGAAAGCTGAACAGAAGGTTAATCCTGACCAGTCAAGGAGTTCAAGAAATGCCACCCCAAAGCTGCTTTGGTGTGCAGATGACCTTGAGCGGCAGGTATCTGGAGACAAGCCAATGTAGGGAGAAACATTTTCTGACTCCCCTTCTCTGCCTGAAGATAGATCCTCCAAAAGGAACTCAGTGGTCATGGGTCCCCTCCTTGAGAGCTTCAACAACCAGGGAATGTCAACTCCTATCACAGGAGGAGAGACTAGAAGTTGACCCCCTGCCCAGACAAACTTTATCACACACCATCACCTCTTCTGAGGATGTACTAATCTTTTCCTGAAATCATTTCCTCTCCTGTAAGTTACCTACATCCTCCATCTCATTTCCCCTTTGAAGGGGATATATAAATCCTAAATCTCACTGGGATTTTGAGTGTTCGGTTTTCTTTCCTGTGATACCCCTATACTCATAAGCTTGTGTCCCTTTTCTCCAGTTAATTTGCCTGTTATTTCATGGACTGTTTTTAAATTCTCAGGGGAGAGAGGGAACGTCTTTCCTCCCCTGCACTGACCTAGTAGCTCTAGCAGTTCTGGGTGACTCTGGAATGATCAAAGCTGTCCTTTGCTGTTGCCACCGTCTCCCCTCTTACTCATTAACCAGTGCAGTCACCTCTCCATTAGAAAGTTGACGGCTTAGTCACACCTTGTCTTTAACAGGTAGTCAGTGGCTTGCTGACCCTTGGATTGCCTAGCACACACCCTCTCCCTGGGGATCCTCTCTCCTTCGGTTTCCATGTCCCTGCTGTTTCCCACACTGAGGATCACATCTTTGCCCCAAGTTTCCTTTGTTGAAGCTCTAATCCCCACGTTGACTATATTTGCCAACTGGGACTTCAAAAATATAATTAAGGCTAAATGAGGCCATCAGTATAGGCCCTTCACCCAACGTGTGATTGGGGTCCTTCTAAAATGAGGAAGCAACAGCAGGGATATGGGCACACAGAGGAAAGGCCACGTGAGAACACAAGTGGAGGCAGCTGCTGCAGAGAAATCAAACTTGTCAGTGCTTTGGTCTTGAACCTCCAGGCTCCGAACCCATGAGAAAATAAATTTCTGTTGTTTAAGACCTGCTGTTGGGCTGGGGCTGGAGTTGTAGCTCAGCGGTAGAGTGCTTGCCTTGTACGTGTGAGGCACTGTGTTTGATTCCCAGTACCACATATAAATAAACACATATAATAAAGGTCCATCAACAACTAATATATATAATTTTTATATTAAAAAAAAGACATGCTGTCTATGGTGTTTGGTTATGACAGTCCTGGCAGATAAATACACCTGCTTCCTGCCTGCCTAGCCAGTTGCTCCTTTTCTGTCTCTCTATTGCCTTGTTTTCTTCCTCTTATTTATTGGTCAAATGCTGATGCATGCAGTTCTGTCCTCAGCACCTTCTCTCACTCCTCCTGGGAGAACATGTATGCTTTTATGACTTCACTTCAAACATATGATGATGTTCAGATCTGATTATCAACTTCTGATTGCTCACCCAAGTGACAATTCATCCACTGGCCTATTTGACTTTTTTTCCTAGATGTTACACTGGCATCACATGCTCATTCTTCTAAAAGAATATAAAATGTATATTGCCTTTTATATTCCCTATATGGAGAAGAGTCTCTACTTCCAACTGGTAACACAAACCAGAAGTAGAGAAGTCAGCTAAGAGTTTGTCTCTACTCCTCAGAACCAAACATGCACTGGATCCTATTTGCTTCCTAAATACTCCTGAGTCTCTTCTGTTCTCATCACCTCCACTGACATTATCTTAATTCCATCTCTTATTATTTCACGTGGGATTACTTCAGTTTTCTCACAGGCTTGAGAGTCTAGTCTCCCTCCATTCTCTTACATTGTCTACTGCTACCAGAGTGTTCCCTGCCCAAATGCAAGAATAACAATCACACTTAAAATTCTTCGGTGGCTTATCACTGATTTCAGGATAGAATTTCAACCCATGATTCATCCATCTATTCATTCATCCAATATTTTATTCTCTGCTATCACCCCAAATCGTGTTAAATGACAAAAACATGAGAATCCAGAAATGTAACCTTAACTTTAATTAAAGGGCATTAGGCTGCCTTCATGTTCTAAAGTGGCACATAGATAAGTATTCCAATAAGATTCATAAAGGTGATGTTTTTAATGAAAATATGGTAAGCTTAGAATTATCACAGGAGCAGACAGAAGAGGCCACCATTCCAGCCTCAGAGTAGAGGCCATCAGAGAGAAAGAAGTTCATTTGGGTGGACAGGTAAAGGAACGTGGAGGGTTTTACAGAGACACAGGTCAGGCATGTGAAGACAAAATGATGGGCAAACTTAGAATAAGAAGCAAATGTGAAGATTTCAGCGTGCCTAATGTATAGATTTGAAGGGATTTTTAGATGGAATTGTTGGCTCCAATTCAACACCCCTCCCCGAATCCATGCTCTTTGCATTAGAGCTATGTAGTTCCTTCCATCAGAAGTAAAGGCTTCTGACTTCTTACCTTCAGTTTGGCTGTGTCACTGTGGCCACCAGGGTTTTAATAGACATGAAGCAAGTGAAGACCTAACAGGTGTTTGGACTGTTTCCTGCTCACAGTTCTACATGACATTGAGCCAAGTGGGCCCTTGTTAACCAGCTAGCCCAGGGAGGTCAAGGGGCATGTGGAAGAGATTCAGATTCAATCTCCCACTTGGACCAAAACCCAAACCCTGTTAGTAGACTCTTAAGCCTACCTACTGCCAACCCGTATACGTGACAGTAAGAATAATGAATTTTGTTAAATCACTGACTCTTGGGGTAATTTGTCATCCAGAATATTTGAGGCAGTAGCTGGAATGGAAGAGATGTTAAGGGTGAGGATCATGAGGAAAATATGCTAAATAAGTATGCAGGTAGCAAGATCATGAAGGTTCTCATAGGCAAAAACATCATGGGCTATTTTGGGGAGAGCACCCTGGTGATAGGGAGATAGTAGGCTTCTAATTTAAACTTTTCAATTCATCTGTAAACTCAGTTTATCTACAGACAGTTGCACAATATTGACAACACCATTTCTGGCTTACCTAAATTGAATTTGTCCCTTCTTACTTGCCTTTAAAGATAAATTTTATTTAGAACCTGGATGCTTAAGGAATAACCCATCTTTATCTAAGTGTGCATATTTGACCCAGTTCTGGTCAAAGAGATGCAAAAAGAAATCTGTTGGGACTTGTGGGAAAAGTCTTTTTTAATACCTAGTAAGAAAGAAATACCTGAAAGGAATATTCTGTCACTCACCACGTTGGATCACCTACCTTTAGACATAATTGGAGGAGGGTAAAACAATTATAAATGCTGCAGTCACCCTTCATCATGAGAGGAAAGCCAGACGTGTCACAAAGGAGAACCAAAGATCCAGTACCAGCAATGATCTCGATGTGGACATGACTTGAGCGTAGTGGATCCTCTTTGAAGAAGGTGACCATTCTCTTTCCCTTCCTTCACTGTACTGACATACTGGTCCTCACACTGATGGGCAGGATGGAGTTTATTTTGTAAATGTTATCTCCCTGTAAATCTAGGCCAGCTTTGTAACTTGCTTTCACAACAAATTATATATATATTATATAAATTGAAAGTGACACAGTGCTTATTCTGGGACTGACCTTAAAGAGAGATTTCCTCTCTCAGAAACCAGCTAAAAATTCCAAATGCCCTGAGACCATAGTCCTGTGAGGACACCCAAGCCAGCCATGCAAGAGGCCATAAGGAGAAAGAAATGCCCATCCAGACATTAGTGACTCTAGCTCTTCTATCTAAGCTTCTTAGCCTGAGTGAAGAAGTAATGTCAGACTGTCTAGTCCCAGGAGATACCAAGAGAAGCAGAACCAGCAAGGTGATCCCAGTCCCCATTACCAAGGTATGGGAGATAATTAACTGACGGTGTATAAATGATTAGTACCAGCCCCATCAGTCTAATGAACACAGAGAAACCCACTGATGAAGTTGAAACAGGGAGATGTTGCAGCTGCCAATGGCTGTCAACATGTGTACCAAATACTGAGCCACGTCAGCTGTGAAGTAAGAATGGAATGGCTTCTCCAATGATCATGTGAACTGTGCCAAATATATATATATNATATATATATATATATATATATATATATATATATATATATATATATATATATATATTTCTGTTCAAAGTGTTTATATGCTATGTACAGAATTTTTGTGATTTTATTTTAGACTTTACTCATTTTTTACACACAACAGTGAATTTTAACACCCTAGAATGGCTCAGGATAATTTGAGCTCCAAGACACTCTGTTTTTTCTTTTTCTTTTTTTTTTCATGTCTGAATGAAGATGATAAAAAAGCACTCAAGTAAATTTGGATCAAGGGAGGGAAATGATTGGAGATAATCAGGTAAGATTTGCAAGTCAGCAAGTAGAAAGTCTGGAGGATACATCTGAGGGCAGAGGACTATGTTAAGAAAACAAGTATGAAATAACAAAGTCCAGACGAAAGTCATGTCAAGGGAAAAGAGGGAAGTCAACAGATAAGGAAGATAATAAGAAACTTGAGTGGGCAGAATTTATGTTTGACATGGGGTTACAGGGAGGGGTGTTTTTGTAGAAGGGAGCTCCCAAAGTGACCTACACTTAGTAATAATAATTACAGCCAATGTGGATTGTCTAGGGCATATGGTACTCTGTGCACACACTGTTCTTGATAGTTTGAGAATAAATATCTCTAGTCCTCACAACAATCCTCAGAAGTAGGTAGCGTTATAACATCATTTTATAGGTGAGGAAACTGTACCACAGAGAAATCATGTAACAGCAGAGCTAGAACATAGCTCAGCAAGACTGGGTGCAGAAACCGGGCTCCAAGCCACTCTGTCATCTGCTGCCATATGTTAGCCAGATCTCAGGCTCCCCCACATGGCTGTGATATTCTTAAGGCAGGAACTATATCTTTCACCTCTTTAGCTTCTTGTGCCTGATCCATATTTTCTGTTCAATAAATACCAATGGAGGACAAATGAATGAACAAACTCTACAATACTCAGGAAGTGGGACTTGGAAGGTTGTGAATTTGGGAAATAAAACCTGCATAGCTCTCAATGCCTGACTACCAAATGAGGCTGGTGATGCTTGTCATCGGATTTAAATGCCAGCACAAACTTCCTTAAAATACTGAAAACTGTTTTCCCAAATTGAGAATGGTACAAACCAACGAGGACAGATTTCACTTCCAGAGAGAGAGTTTATATCCTCCACAGTTACATTAATCAGTTTTGTGCTGTCAAAACATTCATCTCTAATTCTTACCTTTTAAAAAGAAAATTACAACAATGCAGTTGAAATCTTTCTGTCTAACCCAATACTGGCTTCCTTGGAAAATGCTGGACTTCATTCTCATTTGGACATTGCGTCCTAAGTGTCATAATAACTCAGTTTAATAACTAGTCATTAGCCAAACTATATCACAAACTTTGGAAGTTAGACATTTAATCAAACATAAGTTATTGTTATAATTACAACAAACTATTCTAATTGTTCATTTCACAAAAGTACAGTCACTTAACAATGCAGGTTCACAGACTTAACAATGCATCTTAAAGAGGATTTATTTAGTTGATGTCAGATAAATAATGATGGTCACATTTTAAGAGGTATATTTAATGCATAATTCAAATCCATGCTATTACACATCTTACAACATCAAAATGCATGTGGGCTAATTAGATTCAATGAATACTTGAGATTTTCTGGTTAAAAATTTTGTACCCTAACCAAAGATAAATATTTCAAGTGTACTTGATAGCCTTTGGAAAGCTCTTATAAAAAGTTTGCACCCTAGGCCATCTTGGAATAGCCATTTTTAGCTTCAGTCAACTCCAGAGGGTTTGTTAATTGGCATAATGGAGATCAGAATTGAATTTCTATTTGTTAAATGATTGGTGCTTGGCAATATGTGGATTGGCTTCAAGGACTATATAGGTGCTCCTGCTTTGGCATACGTAGAACATGAAGTCTTATATCCTGTATGGTCAGCCACTGTTGGAATAGTCTGACACTGATCTCAGACTAACTATATTCTGCTGCTAGAAAATTTAAACATTCTCCTAGAGTGACTGTTTCCTCTAAAATAGAGAGTATGTAAAATGACCAAGAACAGCATCTTCACTTGATTTACAGAAAAGGTCAACACTGGTTGGCTGATAAACATTTGTACGTGTGGCAGAATTCAATCTGAGACTTTCAATTTTGCATGTCACCTGGTTGCAAGGATGTGAGGAAGACCCTGAGTTCTCATCCATTTTTAATTTCTCCCACCCACAAAACTTAACTAAATATTTGTCAATGACAAATTGACTGTGGTTAGTTCACAGCAGTTCCCTAAATGCAAAAACTTTAGATTAACTACTAAGAATGATTGCAAAGAGTATTTGGTGACAAAACACATATGCTTTAGTGTATCGGGGTAAAGAATGCATGGGTGATGTGTGCTCTTGCATAATCATTTGCACAAGTCTCAAGAGAATATTAATTATTAACCTGTTGAATCAGTGCAAAAGTATGTGCTGCTTAGGCCTCCAGGCACTTCAAAGAATTGCCTCCTCCCCACAGTTGACAATGAACTCATTGGTTGTTGTTTAGAATTGCCATGGTAAATACTTATCTCCAAGACATAAAAAATTAAACTACCAACCGCCTCACTTAGTCATTCCTCACCTACAGACTATCAAAATGCTACCAGTTCTTTATGATTCCAGAGGAAGTAGTTCAGAAAGCCTGCCTTTAATTTTATTCTTGTCATTTTTGCCTCCACATGCAAAACAATGTCCTGAAAGGCAATTAAAACATTAGGCTATTTTCACTCAACGCTTAATGTTTTATTTAGCTGATTTGATAGATAACTTTCATTCTGCTCTACTTTTTTTCATATCTGCTCTCTGCTCTAATGAAACATATTTACTTCTTTTATGGGGCACACCCATGTTCCTCAGGCTAACTGTCTTCAAGAGCCACAAACTAGATCATAGCTTGACTATATGACTTAGGTTTTCTACGGGGCCCTTTACAAGACTATCTCACAAAAATTAAAAAAAAAAAATCTGTACATAAAATTTTTCCTTTGGATGAAGTATATAATCTCTAGTTATATCTAAAAATAATATTGTTTATCTTTGTCTAATTCACCAAGAATCTCTATGTAGTGATGGATTTATTTTTCACGAAAACACTTGTACAAGTATTATTGTTGATACAAAGAATAGGTGTTATTACCTTATGGATAGAGAAATTGATATTCTAAGACATTAGGGACTTTCCCAAGGCTACACAGCTAGTAAAAGCCAAAATGCTTATCCAGCTATCTGGGTGATCTTTCTTCTATTCTGCATGGCCTTCTGAATCTTTCTTTCTGCTGGCTTATATGTCTCTAACAAGTTAAGCTTTCACCATTGTTACCTGCTCAGGGTACGCTGACATGCTGAAGTTTGTTCCCAAAGTCCAAACCACTGTCCTTTGCTTCTGCTCCAGAAGCGGCCCAGGAGTGTTCTAGAGCCAGAGTGTCTGCTGTGAGCCTAGGATAACACGTTCTGCCTGGTACTGATCAATTGGAAAGCAGTATTCCCATACAGTGAGCCTCCTAGTATAGCTGTCTGTTTGGGACAATCACCTCTGGAGGCAGGAAAGGACAGTGGGTGGGGTCCTGGGGCAGTTGCCTTCAAATCTAGCCATGGTTTTGGCACTCTCAAGTTTCCACCTCGATTTTCTTCTCCTCGTGTCTGGTTTCAGAACCTCTTGACACGGAGATCCCCTCGTGATCTCAGTGAGATCCAGCAGATGGTTTTTCCAAATGTGATTTCTGGCTGTATCCTTAGAAGCATGGCTTCACTCTTCCCTCTACACAGATCCCCAGCATGCTTTCTTTTTTAATTTTTTTAATAGGAGATCCTAACCTAAAATGTATACTATTTTTTGTCCACACAATATGCAATTTTTTGTGTATTTACACAAGTACATTTTGCAAAAGAGAGAATACCAACTTTTATCAGATTCTGAAAGTGTTCTATGTTCAGAAAAGAAGTTAACTACTAATATTTTGAATGAGTGCTAATTCTGGCAGTCAAACCCAACCTGTCTCTTTCTACAGTACTTACTGTGAACTGCTTTGCTGATTTTACACCTTCTAACTAAATGACCCTGAGCAATTCACCCAACATTTTCGAATCCAATTGGTTTTAAGTTTAAAAATCAAAATTATAATCGTGCCAGACTTCTATTGCCAGACTCTATTCCCCCTGATAAATACAAATAAAATATATAATTATTATAATATATAAGACAAACATAAGAAGACTCTGGGAAGTGGAGAGGTGAAGGCAAGCCATCTTGGGACCTCATCACATGACATCGATGATACCCCCCCCCCATTGCCAGTTACCTTGCCGAGTTCTGCTTGCCCAAATGTTTGATGCATGACATCAGAGGAGCCCGCTGAGGCAAGCGTAGAGTAGAAAGTGAGAAGCTTTACTTAAAGGATAGTAGAACAGACTTCTCCCTGGAGGAAAAAGGAGACCCAATCCTTGTTTTTTGCATTTGTCTCCTTCATCTTATTTATTTCCCCTCATTCTGCACCTGTAATCAGGAATGCCTGTGGGGAGGCCAAAAGATGGGAAACAGGTAGGCTGGGAGCCCAGGGTGAATTAATTAGCAGTTCCTAGTCTGCTCAGAAATTGCTTCATTAACAATTCTTTAGGAGGGGCTGCAAAGGCTGGGCTTTGGGACATTTTAACGTTTCAATTTCCCACCACCTTCAAAGTTCAGGGCCCAAACCTGATTTCTTCTGTCTGGCCCTATTTACCTATCTACCCTGACTGCCTATTTTTAAATCTGGCTTCAGTGATGTCTCTGGGATTTCTTTTTTTGCTTCACATAGCCCAGGCTTGAAGCTGAAAAATCCAACAAAACCTGTAAATATCTATAGGTAAAACAAATAAAAAGTAAAAATAACACTGAAGATAAAAGAAATAAACATAATAACCAAAATAAAAAGTTCAGTAGATAGAATAAACATAGGATTGGAAAGGACAGAAGAAATAAGTGATGAATTCAGGTTAAAACAATAGAAATTACCCAGTCTGAACTAGAGAGAAAATAGAATTAAAAGGGGGGGGGGCAAAATCACAGCCTCAGAGATCTGCTAGACTACTATAATATATCTAATATTCATTTCATCAGAATCCTGGAGGAAGAGAAAAAAAAAAGATGAAAAAGTATTTGAATAAATAATGGCTAACTCCACTTTCTGCCTCCCGAAAAACATAAATTTACAGATTCAGGAAACTGGAAGAAAACAATTCTGAAGAGGACAAAACCAAAGAAATCAATGCCAAGACACATTATAATCTTTTTTTTTTTAAATTTTTTATTGTTGGCTGTTCAAAACATTACATAGTTCTTGATATATCATATTTCACACTTTGATTCAAGTGGGTTATGAGCTCCCATTTTTACCCCATATACAGATTGCAGAATCACATCAGTTACACATCCATTGATTTACATATTGCCATACTAGTGTCTGTTGTGTTCTGCTGCCTTACATTATAATCTTATAATTAAAGTTCTAAAGGGCTGGGGATACAGCTCCGTTGGTAGAGTGCTTGCCTTAGCATTCATAGGGCCCTGGGTTCAATCCCCAACACCACCACACATGAAAACAGTTCTGAAAACAAACAAACAAATTTTGAAGCAGCCAAAGGAAAATAACACTTTATACTACAGAAGGAAAAAAATTATAAAGTCAGGAATTTCTCTTCTGAAACTATGGAGGTCAGAGTGAAGTTGCACAATGTTTTCAGGCACTGAAAGGAAAAGAAAAAAACCTGTAAAACTGGAATCCCTAAATTTAATAAAAATATCCTTCAGGAAAGGAGGGGAAGTGAAGCCATTCTTCAATGAAGTACAATAAGAGAATCTGTTTCCCATAAAACTTAGCCTAAAAGATATCTTTAAAAAATTTTTTTTGTTCTTCTTGACCGTAGAATATATTTTGACATGTCATACATACATGGAGTACAACTTCCCATTCTTGTGGTTGTAAATGATGTGGAGTTGCACTGGTGTGTATTCATATGTGAACATAGGAAAGTTGTGCCCAAATCATTCTAGTGTCTTTCCCATTCCTATTCCCCTTCCTTTCCCTTCATTCCCCTTTGTCTAATCCAATGTATTTCTATTCTTCCGCCCCTCCCAATTTATTGTGTGTTAGCATCCGCATATCAGAGAGAATATTTGGCCTTTTTTTGGGGGGGGGACTGGTTTATTTCACTTAGCATGAGAGTCTCCAGTTTCATCTATTTACCAGCAAATTTGAAAATGAGGGAGAAAGTATAATGGAAAGAGTAAAATATATGTAATAAGAATTGTAATGCATTTCGCTGTTATATATAAATAAAAATATATGGCTTAAACAATGTATTTTCCTTCAATCATGTTTTATTGTATAACACTATATCTAATGTGGCTTTAAATATATGTAGAGCAAACATTTAAGATAATTGTATTACAAATGGAGGATGGTAAAATGGAAAAAAAGATGATATTTCTGCATGTCACTCAGACTGATAGAATGATATGAGTAGACTGTAATATGATATGCATATATAATATACATAATAAAGTATGTGGGTTTCATATAAATACCACTAATAAAGCTAAAGGAAGAGCAAAAGTGAACAGAGCCTCAGGGACCTGTGAGAATGTAATAATATATCTAACATTCATGTCATCAGAATTCTGGAAAACATTTTGGCAATTTCTTAAGCAATGGAACATTAAAATAACATATAATCCAACAATTTCACTCCTGAGCATGTATCCCTGAAAAATGAAGATAAGTGTTTGTGGAAAAAAAAATGGACAAGAATCTTTAGAGTAGGTTTATTTGTAAAATGTCCACAGTGGAAGTAACACATATGTCCATCAACTAGGGAATGGTTAAACAAACTGTAATATAGATATGCCATGAGAATAATACAAGAAAAAGAAATGAAGTATTGAATAAGCCGCAACCTGGATAAATATCCAGAAGGATGTGCCAAGTGAATAAAACTGACTACAAAAACAAACAAACAAACAAACAAAACATGCTTTATGCTTCTATTTATATAACAGTCTTGAAATTATATACATTTAAAAATGGAGAACATATTAGTGATTTCCAGAAATTAAGGAGCAGGTAACACAGTAAGGAGTTGACTATAAAGAGGCAACAGGAGGGAAACTTGAGTTCAAAGTAATGTTGGAATCATGACTGTATCAATATCAATATCTTGATTGTGATGTGATGGACAGATTTTCAATGTTACCATTGAGGGAAAACTAGGTTTGGGATGCATGGAATCCCACTGCCTTGTTTCTTAACGACTGTATGTGAATCTAAAACATCTCAAAATAAAAGTTTAGTTAAAGAAATAGTGTCTATCAACATGAAAATAACCATGATAAAGTCTATGAAAACTCTTTATAACTTAAGAAGCACTAGTAAGTGTCAAGTTATACATGTGTTTGTGTGTGAATATATATATGTGTGTGTGTGTGTGTGTGTGTGTGTGTGTATACTTATGTAATTTATTATCAACATTAAGAATTTCATTACAGGTATCTGAATCTTGTATTTCATCAGTCTATTTCACTCAATGCATTGTCAAGCATTTGATTGTCAGGTTCTGAGTGTATAGAAATAGCTAATGAGTAAGCAGGGCTGATTATAATTATAATGAGAGACAGATAAACACACTCCTGAGCTCACATACACAATGTGGCTTTTGTGCTTTAGAATGTTGCTGCCAACAATGTAATTAACTATCAGTGATGCACTAGTGAATGGATTCCAAAATAGGTTTTGAAAGCCACAGTTGGAGATCAGTGGGCAACTATCCTAAAGAAGGGTTGAAAAGATTACATAAAATTGCTTTGAATGATTAGATTTAGTCTCAAGCACACAGTAGGTATACAGTAAGTCTTCCTTAATGGACTGAATAGTGGCAGTTTGTACTACAATTAAATCGGCACTGGAATCTTCTGTAGATACTTCAGTCTCATCATGCTCATCCCTGATCCTGCTCATCTCTGTAACCAAACCTGACACTTCTCTGTATTAACAAATGACACAGACATCCATAGATATTGTTCACTTCATGCCAGAATGCTTGAAGTGTTTCTGGATTTCTCTACTATACCTCATGTCAAACCAGAAATTTGGAATGAAGCATCCCTTTAGTTGTTGACTTTTACAACCTCCACAACCCCTTTAAAGTGCCATTATACACATTTTCTTTGTAATTTCTCAACTAGGCAATTTCATAATATCTTTGTCTTTAATACCCAACGTTAATCATCTTGGGAGAAACTTCCCCAACTATACCTGTCTTTTTTTTTTTTTAAGTTAACATTAATAACCATTTATTGAGCCCTTGCACATTCTATGTACTGTTCTAAGATCTTTTCATTACTAACTGTTGGGCTGGTTTAGTAGGCATTGTGGTTGCTTCCCAAGTCCATCTTGGCCATATCTACCTCTACTTCTAAAAACACATGACTTTTCCTTTCTGACTTTCCTTCCAGGTTTTTTAGTGCCTTTTCTCTGTATATCTATATATTCTGGAGGAAGAAAGCTTCCTCCCTGCATATTTCAAGAGGATCAATATCCATTACTCTAGAATGATCTTACAATTTTACTAGTTTTACCAGGTAGAGGTTAGACATGGGCATGTGATGCAATTCTGACCAAATTAGAGGAAGTATGCTGGTGGGAGGGAGGGTGGACCAAAGAGTGACTTCTGACAAGGAGTCCTGTTGCTCTTAATAAGAGATGATGTATGACTTCCCCTTTGAGGCCCTATGTGAAGAGATGGTTTGGGCCCCTGTAGCCGTCTAGCAAGCAGGTAATAAGTGAGGGTTTTATCAGCATATCGTAAGGAAGTTCAGCCCTTAATTATGTCACCAAGTATCTGAAGCAATCAACCTGGTCTTCTTTAACATGAAGTAATTTCATTTTGGCTTTGTATTACTTGTAGCTGAATCCATCATGAATGATAAAGTGCTATTATATATATTTTATTTTTCAGGACATGTGCCTAAGGCCACCTAACTAGGGTATAGCAGAGCTTGGATCTGAGCCTCATGTAATTCCAAGAGTATGTTTCTGTTGTTGGGTGTGGTATTTATCACATAATATTGCATTTATTAGTCACTCTCCTAGACTGTAATTATCTGGTCAGGAAGCTTCACAAAATCTATAATCTGTGAGTTCTTCCAGTCCAAGGAATAAATAAATATATATATATATATATATATATATATATATATATATATAT
>NW_026000241.1:21816322-21868581 GCF_001458135.2 Marmota marmota marmota
ATATATATATATATATATATATATATATATATATATATATATATATATATATATATATATATAACCATATATATATATAAAACCATATATATGGTTTTATATGACTGAACATGATATGAGGGCAAATAGTACACTTTAGTAATATTGTTTTATCTTCTTTGACAGTGGACACTCTGGTGGTCCTCAATGATTTGTTTAACCCTTTCTCCCAGAAGAGCAGACATACAATTTATATAAAATTGAATATACCTCCAGCTCTAGAGGTAGAATGAGCTCATGTTAATCAAGAGAATTCCATCTTCCTTCTGACATTAATAGTTTAGAGATGATGATATGATGAAAGCTAATCCAATCTGAAACTTTGGATCTTCCGTTGATGATTGTGGTGGAACAGATCTTCTCCATCTAGAAGTGACGGAGATCAGGAGCCTTAGATATCCTGGAAGCTGTCTTCCTACTTTCCCTGCATAAGGGAAACTAGTCTAAGGATGAGGACAAACACAAAGGAGGGAAGAACCTGAGAGAATTACAGGAAAATGAGACCTGAGACACAATGAGACTTTGAGGCAAAGCTGCCCTACTTCTGAGATTTCCAACCTCATGAGTAAATACATTCTCTTATTATGTTAATCAGTCTGGGCTTTCTGTTGCTTGCATGTAAGGAGTCCTCACTGACATAATCTTAATTGCATTTTAAATTAAAATCTATTCCAGATAAAGATGACATTGCAAATATGGTTAATATTGACTCTAGTCAACACTAAAAGGACACAGAAATTTTGTCTAAATACAATGAACTCTCCTTTGGGTATCCCTCAAATCATGACTGGGAATAAATACAAATCCTGCATATTCATATGAGAAAAGTGTTTCGTTATAGCTAAAGCTCAGACTCCAAAATCATGACCTTCCTAGCTAATGTGGAACTTAAATCATCCTCCTTGAAGCACCATTTCCTTAATATAGAAATAAAATGTTTTGAAATGGTTTACTTACATGTTTCTATACATATCTCTATATCTATATTTATATAACTGTTAAATTATGAGGTTTGTGTTTTCACTATGAAGGCAGAAGTTTTATCTTTAGGATCTCACTATTATATTTGCTGAATGAATACATGAACCTGGGAAAGGTATTTTGGTAAGATTTAAAACAAGTGTTCAAGAAAGTCTTAAGTTCAGTTTTTACAGGTAACCTGGGTGGGTGAGGATTCATTATTTATTGGAGATGAAGAAGAAGTATATATCAATATTTGAGGTAAAAAAACCGAAGTCTATATGTGATCGATATATATCAAAGGCAAAGAATAGAGAGATGAAGTTGAAAAATCATTCTCTACTGGGTTGAAAGCCAATTCAATACTTGTGTACCAGGTATTGAAAATAATGGCACAAAGCCGTGACAGAAATGGACCCATGTCAGGCTGGGTGCGGTGGCACACACCTGTAATCCCAGCGGCTCAGGAGGCTGAGGCAGGAGGATTGCAAGTTCAAAGCTAGCCTCAGCAAAAGGGAGATGCTAAGCAACTCAGTGAGACCGTGCTCTAAATAAAATACAAAATAGGGCTGAGGATGTGATTCAGTGGTCAAGTGCCCCGAGTTCAATCCCTGGTATAGGAAAGAAAAGAAATGGGCTTGTCCCTCTGAAAACTTGGCTCTACTATTACAAGTGATTTACCTTCACAACTTCACCACTTCACAATCACAACTTAACCATCAGGCATCAATATAACTACTTGGTCTTACAAGGTGTAGCTTAATGATTTTTTTTTTTAAGAGAGAGAGAGAATTTTAATATTTATTTTTTATTTTTCGGCGGACACAACATCTTTGTTTGTATGTGGTGCTGAGGATCGAACCTGGGCCGCACGCACGCCAGGCAAGCATGCTACCGCATGAGCCACATCCCCAGCCCGTAGCTTAATGATTTTATTGGTACCTATCTACTCTTCCTCTTCTTTTGATCTCTGATTCTTCCTCTTGACTTTGCCTTTTTCATAAAGAATTAATGCTTAAGGTTTTAAAAGGAAGGGTAGAGCAAAAAAATAGAAGGGAAAGTGAAAGGAAGTAAGACCAGAGTGGTAACAAGCCCTGATTTTAAAGGGGTTTTGTTTTACCAAGGAAACTCTGGGGTGCCTGCTGCTGTCTGGGTCTTGACTGTCCCCCAGAGGTCCATACATGGGTGTGGAAGGCTAAGTCCCTAGGGTAACACTACTGGGAGGCTATGGGACCTTTTGGAGATGAGGCCTTGTGAGAGGTTTCAGGACATCTGGTGTGTACCCTTGAAAGGGATTGAGGGGCCCTGGCTCCCTTTTCCTTCTGTTTTTCTTTCTGTGAGGTGAGTGGTTTTGTTCCAATATGAGCCTCCACCATGAACTGCTGTCTCACTGTAGGCTCAAAGCAAGGAGCCCAACTGATTACTGACTAGAACCTCTGAAAATCAACCTTTTCTCTTTATAAGTTGACAATTGGGCATTTATTATATTGATGGAAAGCACCTTTGAAGGAACCTCAGTCAAGGAGAGCCCGTTAGTGAAAGTTGATGCAGTTCAAAAAGAGTTTCTTCCTCCACCCTAACCTCTCTCTCATTTCCATGTGGCTCAGTTTACTTGGCTTCTATTTTGTTCACTCCTCACCACCAATCATGTGTACTCTATCCTTTCTCCTAGGCCAGGGATCGGCTAGGTTTTTCAGTTGCACAACTTTATCAGTTAAACAAGTGTGAAAATAAAACAACTTTCTCATCAGATTAAAAAAAAAACAAAACAAAAATTTGGAGAATTACCTGTGAGGAAGACTATAGTGGATCCACATTGTCATAAATTCCTTCTCTCTTTGTTCTTCTATTCTCAACATGACCTCAGGAGCTAAAACTATCATCTGGGTCCAAGAAGGAATAAAAGGATGGTCAAGGTCAAAAGGGTGACCATAGGGGTAATTTTAAAATTTCTATAGCTACATTAAAAATTAGAAAAGAAACAGGTAAGATTAGTTTTAACAGTATATATTATCCAACCTGATATAAGGTAAGGGCTCTATACACTGAGCCACATCCCCAGCCCTGTAGTAATTCTTTGATTTTCATTATATATTTTTCACTTTCCATATATGTTGATTCAGACTAGTCTCATATAAGTGCTCAATAGCTACTTGTGATAAATGGCTACTGTACAGGTTAACATAGGCCCAGATCTAACCTCATCTACCTACATCCTGAGGTGAGGACACGGATCTTGTGACTTCCTAAACCCAAGGTCAATTTCCTAAATTCTACATCTCAAATAGTCCCTTTAGGGATTAAGTTATTTTTTTCCATTGTCATTTAAGATAGTGACAGTGGTATTTGGTCATTTGATTCAACTTCTTGCCCTGCTTACCCCTCATGTCTCTCAGTGGTCATACATGTTCTGAACTTAAACCTACTGACCTGGCTTAAGTTCCTGGAATTTCTGAGTTATATATGCAAATAACACTTACAGAAACATATATTTAGCACACCCTCAAAAAATGCTTATCCCAGAAAACTTTTGTCCCTCACTGAGTGCAAAATTCTATACTCTGGGTTCTAGTAGCAAAAAAAAACCATGTCCTTTATATAAAGTTAGGACATGTACTTTTTCTGACTCAAATTTCGTAATCAACGCCCATTAGCCTGCATGTCATTCCTTAGGAAGCTTCTGAGTACAAGGAACAAACAAACAAAACAACAACAACAAAATAAAATGCTTACTCATACTCTCTTCAAAGATAAGGAATCATACTTGTGTACACAACTTAAAGAACAGAGATAGGGCACATGTCATGTATGGTTTAACTCAGACTTTCAGGCACTGTCATAGCTTGGGTTCCCAAGAAAGAAAACCTGAGATAGGAATTTGGGTCCAAGTAATTTATGAAGGAAGTATCCTCAGGAGACAGGAAGTGAGGAAAACAGGATGGGGCAAGGGGAGGAGGTAGGCAGAGATGTAGTGGAGTCAGCTTCAGCCTGATCCCATCTCTGGAGCATGAATTGTGAAACAAAGCTGGTCACACCTGAGGTAAGAAGGTGTTGAGAAACCTTAAGAGCAATTTTTAGGTGGAAGGACAGCAGTTAGCTGTTCGTAGTCAGTACTCCTAGCTGTGGTGTGCATTCGTATGGAAAAGGAGATAAAGGCAAGTAGTGTCCACTACAGTTGTGATTTTCAGAGATTCTCCTGATCATGGTCCTTCTCCGAATACGGATTTGATCTCCAGCCTTTCTTCTCTGAGGACTGCCTGATAACTTCCTGCAACCGACTGGGAAACCTGATTTCTTCTTTGGATCCCTGAGGAATGAGAGGGCTAGAATTCCAGAGTCTGCCGCAGTCTGGCTGGGCACAATCAGGAGCCACTTGTCAAAAGAAACTAACTTTATTTTTAGAACCACACACGCCAAACAAAACAGCCTCTCAGGAAAAATCCTCAGAACCTCAACTGCCACCACCGGCTTTCCACAAGCCTCTCTCTCCCACACAAGCCTCTTTTCACCTCCCACAATCCTCCTGCTCTTGAGGCCGATTGGCTGGGTCACGTGGGCGGAGCCAAAAAAAGTCCCCCAATGAGCAGCTCCGTGGTCTGAAAAGGGCAGGGAAACAGTCCAATGAGCATCACCGCAGAGGAGCCAATCAGCTAGATGTTGCTGGGGCCGAGGAGCCAATCAGCTAGATGTTGCTGGGGCCGCTGTGAGCCAATCATCAGCCGGCAGCTGGAAGTTTGCTGGCAGCTGGAAGTTTGCTGGGGCCCCTTCGGCTGTGGCTCTCAACATCTCCCCCTCTCTGTTTAAACAACAAGCATGTGGCTTAGGGACCGTGCCTGCCTTAGGTTGTCCAATAGTACATATGGTCCTTAGGTTGGTACCATTGCAATTGGATCTTACCCGTCACTGACTACCGGTCCAGTATACAGCCACACCTGTGGAGAGGTCTTTGTACCAGCGGGGGGGTGAGGTTCTTTGCCTCACCTCTGTTGGCCCCCAAATTTTAGCTGGACGATCATGACAAGCAGAAGGGAGGAAGATACACCAAGCCAATTGACGGCTCCTTTTGGAAAAATTGTACCACCGATGACATCATCAGCAAAAATACCCCAACACTACCACAAGTCGCTGCACCAACAGATAGTTCACAATGCATACAGGTGAGCTCACAATGTGTCCAGGCAAGTTCTGCAAGCAGTTCAGTGATGGCTATTGTAGAAGCTGTAGATTGGTTTTATCTTTGACTTCACCAGCACTGGGATGAAGATAGGAATTCTGGCAATAATGGCTAAAGAAAAAATTATGTAACATTACAGAAGGCACTAAAAGAAAACAATTTTCTTAACAATTTACATTATCTTTAAGAGAATTATTAAATATAATGAAAAGGAAAGGTGAAAGTAAACAAACAGATCTGTTAACCTTCTTTTGTGTTCACATATTAAAACAATCTTTAACAGCTGTTTACCCAATTAAATTAAACCATTTAAATCACGTGAATTAAAAAAAAATATTTGGATCCATTTTATCATGAGCGCTCATCATATATGATATATGGACATACATACATTCAAACATATAACACAAAACACAAGTGTGCACACATAATATAATACATACAACACATAACATTATAGTAAAGGCCTTATAACTTTTTACAGGTGAAATCTCCATTGCAATGTTTAAAAACTCTATAGTCAAAAAATAGAACTGATCAGCAAAACATTAACCTAGGTCTGTATGAGCTCAAAAAACAAAATAGAACTTCATGATATGGCAAAGGGCAATAATAAAATAGATATTGAAAAAAGCATCCTGGTTCTGTTGCAGATGTAAGAATAGCCAAACTGGAGTTTTGGATATCAGTTGTTATGGATTTGAGCCAAATCATCTTCTTTTTGGTCTGTAGAAATCGCTTTAGTTAATCTTTCTGGAATCCAAATCGGCTGCTGTTCTCCCTGTGGAAACACATAAACAGACCCCCGACTCCAGACAATCACTGGGTCAGGACCTTGGTTAATCTCTCTGGAATCCAAATCGGCTGCTGTTCTCCCTGTGGAAACACACAAACAGACCCCCGACTCCAGACAATTACTGGGTCAGGACCTTTCCATTGTCCTGTTAGAATATCCTTCCAAAGTACCTTGGGCTTATGTACATTTTTTGGACACATATGCCTTTCCGCAGCACTAAGTCCTGATGAATCCAAATTTAAAAAGTTTAGAGTAAAAAGGGTTATTTTAAGTTTATCTTTGGGGAATATATACCCCTTCCCAATTCCTTCTTTTTGCTTTAATAAGTACATTTTAATAGTTTGATGAGCTCTTTCAACTATGCCTTGTCCCTGTGGATTGTATGGGATTCCTGTTATATGAGTAATGCCAAATGTTGAGCAAAATTGTTTAAAAGAGGTAGAAGTATAACCAGGGGCATTATCTGTTTTTAACTGTTTTGGAACACCCACAGTGGCAAAATTTTGTAAGCAATGAGCTATAACATCTTTAGTTTTTTCTCCGGCATGAAGGGAGCCCATCAAAAATCCAGAAGAAGTATCAACTGTAACATGCAAATATTTTAATTTTCCAAATTCTGGCAAGTGTGTGACGTCCATCTGCCAAATATGGTTAGGTATCAATCCTCTAGGATTGACTCCAAGATTAACTTGTGGTAAAAAGGTCACACAATTTTGACATTGTTTTATTATTTGTCTAGCTTGTTCCTTAGTTATTTTAAAACGCTTTTGTAAAGTATTAGCATTGACATGGAACTTTTTATGAAAATTTATAGCTTCTTCTAGTGTAGAGAAAATATGTATGTCATGTGTAGTTTTATCTGCTAAATCATTGCCCAAACTAAGGGCTCCAGGCAATCCTGTATGTGCCCTGATATGTCCTATAAAGAATGGATCTTTTCTGTCCCAGATTAGACTTTGTATAGTGGAAAGCAAAGAGAAAACAGTAGAAGAAGGGGAAATCCTACCAGCATCTTCAAGAGATACTATAGCATTAACTAACATATTAGTTAATATCTCCAATGAGTTAGGGAAACCTTCCCAGAAGACCCCAACAAACTTGTTGTTGTTGTTTATTGGCCAAAATGTGGTCAAAAGACCACTCTTGAAACTTTCTTTAGCAAGTAGGATGGAAATAAATTGAGACCACACCTTGATCTAAAGTCAGTTCCCACTTGAGGGAGAAGTAGAATAGACAATGGGGTGACAGCTTTGAGATGGACAACTTTACCCCAAGACACCCTGAGAAACTCATTTGTATCAAGGTGTAAACAACTGTTAATGGTTCCAGAAAGTCAGTCTTTGGGGGACTTTTTTTCTCTTAATACAAAAAGGGGAGGATTTAACCATTAGAATATTTTCATAGAAAGTGCCACATTATGTAAATGTGAAATGTAACTTTACTTTTCTAAGCTAATAAAAGGAAACATATATTAAAAAGAACTTACTATATATACACACATACACAAACAGGTTTTATAGTTGAGCTGAAATTGTCAGTGGTGAACAGAGCTCTCTCATAGAGAAAGTTACATAGTGAATGTGTTTCCCCCATTCACTTTACAAAACAAAACAGATTGCATCATGAATCAGAAACCTTGAGTTTTGTTCCCAGCCACACCACCACTTACTAGCTGTGGGTTGCTGGGAAATAGATTTAAACTTCCTGAGCTTACTTTATTTGCATAATAGGAAAAAGATTTCTCCTACATAGAGAAGGGTGTTGTGATATAATGAGTTAATGGGTAGATAGATGTGTGCCCTCTGAAGGGCATGTTCAAATATATTTTGATCTATTCACTAAGGCACTTTACTACAGGGGATTAATTTGTGGTATGCTGACCTAAAACATTTCTGGAGCTCCAATCATACCCTAGCTATCTGACAGGGCTGGAGCATAGACTGATCCCCTGTGAAATGATGCTGTGTGGTTTCCACAACTACATTGTAAAAGGTCAATCAGCTTCCATCTTGTTTTCTAGAATCCTTACTGGTGGAATTCCAAGTTGCTACATAAGAAGTCTCAAGGTTGCCATAATGGAGAGACCTGAAGGAAATAGTACATGAGAGGCTGTTTGACTATATTGGGAGAGATGCCAATATGCTCCCAGCTAAATAAGTCATTCTGACCCAGGAGCGAGCCATGAAATTGAAGAACTCTCCAGAAAGTTCCATCCTCCAGTCATTCAAGGCAGCCCCAGCCTATATGAATCTTCCCAGATAAGGGAAGAGTGGAGAAGAGTCACACCTGAACTCCTGATATCCAAAATTCTTGAGTTTAATGACATAGACATGTTTACACCAAGTCCTAGAATGGCTTGTTATGTAGTAATAAATCAACAGAACAGTTTCTCACTCTATTTCCATAAAATCCTGTATAATCTCAATTTTCGTCCATGGAAACTGAGATTCAGAGAATTTAAGTAACATTTAGTGCTGCCATTGATGATGCTAGGTCTAGGATTTGAACTCACATCTGTCTTAACCTAGAACGTATGTTCTTCTAACAGAGTGGGGCTGACCTCTGAGTTATGCATCGTCAGCTGGCTGGGTCCACAGGATGAAGAGGCAAAAGGAGAAGCATATTCTTGCTTTGCTGCACATTTGTCTCAAGGTGTCTGCTTGATGATCATCCAAGGAGTCCCTCACATTTGTTATTATCTGCCTCAGACATCTTAATTAAATGCTTTAGGGGTATCTACCATACAATCAAAACTCTAAGCTCTTTTCTCTCTGGGAGAAAAAAAAAAGTAAACTAAAATTCTTGTCCACTCTTCGAATTCCCGCTATTGATTTCTGCTCTTGTTTTTAACCTACTTTCTTTCTGAGAGTGCAAGTCCCACAACAAGAGAAGAAAAGAATAAATAAATGCAAACTGGTGCCACCTGGGTAGAAGAAAGCGGGAAGATTAGAACACTCTCCTGAGGGGCTGGGTTAATGGTTCAATAGGAGAAGCATCGAGAAACCTTAAGTTAAAACCTGTTTGAACTTGAAAAACCCTTTCTTGAAATCAGAGTAGAAAAATCTTTTCATTCTCACAGTGAACTTTGCTCTCTATATACTCCCATAATAAAAATAAGGGGAAAGGAGAGAGAGAAAACAAGAAAGCAAAGGGATGATGTATTAAACAGTGAAGCATTTTATCAAATAGCACTTCGAATGGAAAAAATAATTTACTCCCTCGATTTTACTAAATAAAAAGATGACCCCACAGAGCTCACGTGGAGTTTCTTGGATGGAGATAACTAACTAGTGGAGCAGTGCCCAGAGACGACGCCATTCTGTCTCTCGTGCCTACACTATCATATCCCTTCTTATTTTTACTCCATGCAACTGCTATGACCCATGTTTCTTTTGCATAAAATTGGGCCATCTTGTTTCTGTCAGTGATCAACAAAATATTAGAATGAGAAATGGAGAAAGAAGGGCTGCAGTTTAAAGGCAGAAACATCAATATTATCTTAACAGCTGTACTTTGTTGAACACAAAAATAATGCAGGAGATGGACATATGGATTTCATTTAATCATCACAGAAGTTCTTTGAGGTTAGTTTTCTGATTTCCATATTTATAAGAACATTAACTTTCGGTGGGGGTACTGAGGATTGAATTTAGGGTCACTCAGTCACTCAGCCACATCCCCAGCCCTATTTTGTATTTTATTTAGAGACAGGGTCTCACTGAGTTGCTTAGTGCCTCACTTTTGCTGAGGCTGGCTTTGAACTTGCAATCCTCCTGTCTCAGCCTCCCAAGCTCCTGGGATTACAGGCATGCGCCACCTGCTAGGCAGGAACATTGACTTTTAAGGTAGGTAAATTACTTTGTAGGTGGCAAAACTCCAGATCCAGCATGAATTCTTCTTACCACAAAGTCTGTGGCAATTCCACTGTGCCCATGTTTCCCATGGTATACACAAGGTGATTTCAGACAGTAGTGGGATGGACATGCGATGTTTTGATATTTATGTGGCTGTTTTAGTGTGCATTAGAAAAATAATGTAATAGGCACACAAAACCCAAAAATTCATGGAAGTTATTTCTGATGATAATTTTTTTTTCAAACTGGGTAGAGTTAGAAAAAAGTATTTAGTAAATAACTACACAAATAAATTGAAAATGAAGAGGTGTGGATTGATTGAAATTTGAGGAACTACCCTATCCTGGACTATCCTCAGATCAGTGAGTGGCTATTTGAGCATTTCCAAAGCATTTATTCAGATTTACAAGACTTAACATGAGTAGGGGGGCCTGGTTTTAAAGTAATATTAATGATATTAGGGATGGAGTATGCTCATAAAGAAAAAAATATCATCCATTTCTAATGTACCTAAGTAAGAACATTGAGTCTTATTCATGATGTGTGTAAATTCATAAATTGACTTCAGGAGAATTTGCTGAGTATTTGAAATGCAGTATTGTTTATTCCCCATATTCTGAGAGTTCATGTGTATGGGGAGAGACAATCTTCTAAACACTTATTCATGACATAGTTATTTGAGAACAAAAGCTGTGGGATTCACTATGGAGAGAATTGCTCTAACCCTACAGGAATGGGGCTCCTGAGAAAACTTCACAGTGCAGAAAATTCTATTGTAGATTATAAGCTGGCATGAAATTCAGTCCAGATGCAGGCAAAAACCTGCTACCCAGGACTGGGGGTAGCTCAGTGGTAGAGCACTTGCCTGGAATGGATGAGGCCCTGGAATCCAGCTCCAGCACCACAAGNTGTGGTCTCAGCATCATCTTCTCCTCACCTGGCTGCTTGACTTACTGTGTTCTGTCCACCTTTGCTCCACCACATGATCAGCTGGTTCCAACTGGTGACTCACAGTTTTCCCCAAGGCCCTCATTTCTTAAAACTTCTCTCCTGATCTGCAAAAGTACAAATTTTGTGTTACATTGGAGTCACACAGTCAGCGCCTACAGAGGCCAGGCAGGTGATAACTGAGTGAAGGGATGAGCAAACAAGAGGAGCCAGGACAGTGAGGACTCGTGACTCCATCCTTTACCAATCGCTGCCATTATGCAGGCTTCCTATTGCCAGATGTTGTCATTTCTACAGAAAGATGGATTCTCTTGATGATTATGTTAAGTTTCATGTTTTTGAATGTTGGGAGTGAATTTTAAGAAAGTTAAAATCTACATAAGCCACTTGACATGTATCTAAAAGCCAGTTTACAGTCTCCAAAGTTTGTGAACTCTCTCATTTTGGAAACTCCTTATGGATTCTGTCTTCCTGGAAAAGAGACAGCTTGACTCTCCTCCTTCCACTGGACATCCAAAAATGGTTTCAGTTCTGATGCCAAACTCACAGCTTGACTTTTCATAAACCATTGTTGGTTTGGTCCAAATCTGCTTAATCCACTCAGATCTCATCCACCAGGCTGGGAGAAAAGGGGGATTATCTTTTATCAATGGTCTCCATTCCACATTATGACTAGTTCCGCTTGGAATTAGATTGACCTTTTCTGTTTAGATATAAATACACATGGAAATGGGATAAAGCAAATAGAAATTCCCAAATTGGACAGAGAATAAAAATACAGAATCTTTTTACATGCAAGGCAAACACTCTACCAGCTGAGCTATATCCCCAGCCCTCATGGCCCTACTCTTGATATACCACTGCTCTTAGAAAATCTGAGTTAGATGTTGCAGCTAAATCATGTCTAATTAGGCATTGAGAGTTTGATCTTGCCTGTCCATTAAGGTTAATGATTTTGTTAATATTAATGGCAGTAAACCCTGAATCTCTACTATGAGACCTTAAGTTTATTTGGAGAAAGCATTAGCATATCCATGTAAGGAATTCTGTCCACACATCCTGCTCTCTGAGATTCTCATTCCCTGTGGCTAGAAGGTGTGGTCTCAGCATCATCTTCTCCTCACCTGGCTGCTTGACTTACTGTGTTCTGTCCACCTTTGCTCCACCACATGATCAGCTGGTTCCAACTGGTGACTCACAGTTTTCCCCAAGGCCCTCATTTCTTAAAACTTCTCTCCTGATCTGCAAAAGTACAAATTTTGTGTTACATTGGAGTCACACAGTCAGCGCCTACAGAGGCCAGGCAGGTGATAACTGAGTGAAGGGATGAGCAAACAAGAGGAGCCAGGACAGTGAGGACTCGTGACTCCATCCTTTACCAATCGCTGCCATTATGCAGGCTTCCTATTGCCAGATGTTGTCATTTCTACAGAAAGATGGATTCTCTTGATGATTATGTTAAGTTTCATGTTTTTGAATGTTGGGAGTGAATTTTAAGAAAGTTAAAATCTACATAAGCCACTTGACATGTATCTAAAAGCCAGTTTACAGTCTCCAAAGTTTGTGAACTCTCTCATTTTGGAAACTCCTTATGGATTCTGTCTTCCTGGAAAAGAGACAGCTTGACTCTCCTCCTTCCACTGGACATCCAAAAATGGTTTCAGTTCTGATGCCAAACTCACAGCTTGACTTTTCATAAACCATTGTTGGTTTGGTCCAAATCTGCTTAATCCACTCAGATCTCATCCACCAGGCTGGGAGAAAAGGGGGATTATCTTTTATCAATGGTCTCCATTCCACATTATGACTAGTTCCGCTTGGAATTAGATTGACCTTTTCTGTTTAGATATAAATACACATGGAAATGGGATAAAGCAAATAGAAATTCCCAAATTGGACAGAGAATAAAAATACAGAATCTTTTTACATGCAAACAAGCCTCTTTTTATTTTTTAAAGTGGAAAAGTGAATTTAAGTAAGAACTATCTTTGCTGCTTGTGTTTTATATACATTTTAAGTTTTGTATACAGTTTAAGTGTTTCCATTGATTAATAACATGTTTTTCTTGTTGTTATTTGCAATGTAATGCAACCCACTGTCCATGGGCGCTCTTCTCTATGAAGGATTTTTAAAAATATTTACAAGAGATGAAAAATAGTTGGAATTAAGAAGAAGGAACCAGGAGCAAGCTGGAATAGTCATTATTTATTTTAGTCATTTATAAAAACTATTGCTCTTGATTATCATGTTAGTCCTGGTGGCCCTTCCTCCATGACAGAAAGTTATGCTCTCTTTTGTTCCACTTTCCCATTGTAATAAGAGAGGACACTTATTCACATATACTTAAATATATGTATCATTTCTGGAGGAATTATAAAAGCATACCAAGAGAGAACATGTGAGAATACTCTCGTTCCAAAATTTCCATGCCAGAAGGGAATTTTTAAAGCATAACTTAAGCATTTGCATCGTTTGTTGTGAACAATTAAAGGAGAGGAGCGAACACGCTGAATTATAAATTAAACCTTTTCAGAAGAAGATTAAAAACAATCTTATAAACAGGCTTTTTATGGTGAGAGGATAAGCTTTAACTCTGAATTGCAAATCAATACCATATAGAAACTAATGCAAGAGCATTTAATTAATCTACACTTTATTCTCTGGTATTGTGATAAATAAAAAGGAAACTATTATTTACTTAGAACCTTTATGTTCAATTTCTGGGAACAATTGCATTACCCGAGAGCGTAATTATTAGTGCAAAGGAATGCCTCTGGATGCTTTGTAATCACAAGAATAATGTTGAAAGTCTCCATGCTTGAAATTTAATCTGTCTCAGAGTGCTGTGATCTAATAAAAGAGTACCTGAATTTCAACTTTTTACAAAGGACTTGCATTTTTCTCTGTTTGCCTGTTCTTGTTTAATTTTATTTAATATCTGGTATGCATATGCAGGGGAGGGGGGGATGTATCAGGCATTTAAAACAATTATTGTAAAATATGGCCTTGTAGATGAAAAGAATCAAAGTTTCCAGGCAGGGCCCCCAAAATGATTTATAGATAACATAAATTCAATAGCTATTTTACCTTTTGCTGTGCATAAAAGACACATGCCAAGAGAAATCAGGCGTGCAATTCCAGAATCTGTATGAGAATCACAGGGGAAAATGTCAAGCATGGTAATTTAAGAAAAAGAAGAAGGAAACAAATCAATAAAGGCAACAAGGCATAATCATCCTAATATCTTGTTCTTTTCTAAGATACCTAATTATTGAAATCAATGTATTTTTAAGGCAAAATAGATGATAAAGGATCTTTTAACTTTAGATCTTGCTTAAAAGTGCACAAACAAATATCTGGCTTCTGGGTTTGGAATGGGATCTAGGAAATTGGATTTTAAGGGATTTTAGGAGATTCTGGTCCAGCTCACACTTAGTAGCAACAAATGACTTGTGTTAATCAGATATTTGGCTAGCAGCTAACAGCTTCTCGAACATAACATAGAAAGAACAAGTAGAGCTGCTCTCTCAAAGCAGCTGGTTACTCTAAAGACCTGCCCATTGACCTGTTCTTCAACCTGAAGAAGTAACACAGGTAGCTGACTATTGGCCACTAGCACACACCTCTGTCCTCAAAACCTGATTAAACAAATGCTCTTTTTTTTCTGTTTGTAGGAAGAACCAAGGAGTCAACATGAACATTCTTGTGAGACTCTTACTGATGTTTCGGGAAACTTGGTTTCTAAACAAGACTAACATAACCAGCCAGTCGCAGCATAGTCTAACTAGCAGGTCAAGGGTCTCTCCTGTTCTGATAGGCTACTTCCCAGTCCATATCCAAAGTTAAATATTTGTATTTTTTAATTGCATGCTTGTGATGAAGGCAATATTCAGCTTCCTATCAACGATTCCATCCCAATTTCTGCTTTCTTCTTTTTAACTACAAAAGACGAAAAAGATAAGTCTGACTTTCCCACTTTCCCTTGTACCCAAGAGTGGCTTTGTCGCGCAATTGTGAATGAATTATATATAAGAGGCAGCCCATCTGCAGTCTGTCAAGAAGGATATTTCCTTTGTGATAAAGGTAAAAGGGTGATGGAAGAGAGCTTTCTTGACATTGTGGCTGTCCCCTGCTTCGGGATTTTGAAGTTGTCTTGTGTGGAAGTGATGTCAAAAATGGCGGCAGCCTCCTTACTATCCCAGGGCCAAGGCCAGGAGAAGGATAGAGACAGCAGTCCGCTCCCTGTCACAAAGGGTCTGCCTCCAGAGGTTTTTTTTTAATTTGTATTGGAGATTGAACTCAGGGACATTCAACCATTGAGTCACATCCCGAGTCCTATTTTATATTTTATTTAGAGATAGGGTCTCATTGACTTGCTTAGCACCTCACCATTGCTGTGCCTGGCTTTGAACTTTGGATCCTCCTGCCTCAGCCTCCTGAGCTGAGGATTAGAGGTGCATGCCACCACCCCCAGGCTCCAGACTTCTTGTTACAAAAAAATTAATGTCCTTGAATTTAGGTCTGCTTAGGTGAGAATTTTTATCTTTCTCCAAAGAGCATTCTAATCAATGTTGTTTAAAACTATTTTTTTCTTCCTCACTGGACTACCCTTTTTATTTTCCCAGAAAAAAATTAAGTAATATAATATTTTGTAATTTTTGAACCAGGTGGCCTATGATACAATTTGCACGTATGCATGTGCATGTGTGTACGCTCACATACACACATTTCTATTTGTATTCAAGCTGAGAGTATCAAAGTAAGGTAAGTTCTGTAGCTTACACATGTACTAAAAACTATCTAGCCAGACGTCATGTCATTTTATTAATTGATTGTTGCATACCTTGCTTGGCTCCAAAATGTGTTTTACGACCATTTACAAGCTACAGACTCATTACATAAAAAAGGAGTAGAGCAAAATCAAACAAGAAAGCAAAAGTTGTGACATAAAATGGAAATGGGGTAAAGGAAATTGAAAAATGTATAAGCTGAGTTGCTAGATGCTATATATTTGTTTTTGAAACAAGTAGTAACAGTTATTCAAAGCAAACCAATTGTTCAGAACAATTGTAACTATTTCTGATCCAAATGTCAGGAAGGATTTTTTTTTTCCCCTGAGGATCCTTATAAATAGAAGTATTGTGTACTGCAATCAGATTCAGGCCCCCCTTGATGTTTGCCTGCAGCATCTCACCAGGGTGTCTGGTCTTCATGAAGCTTGTCCACAGAGTCCAAAGTGAAGCAGAGGAAAGCAAATAATTGGCCTAAACATGCCACTGAAAATACAGCACAGTAGAATAACCTTTCCTTAGCTTGAATAAATGCATTCTAACTTTTAAAATCAAGTTATTTCCTGATGTGAATTCCAGCCTTTCTGCCTATTATTGGAGTGATCACGGGCAGGTTACACAATCCTGCTGTACCTCACTTTCCTGATAGAGACGATCCTAATAGTACCAAATTCATTCAGGGTTCTGATGATCAGTTCCTCATTTACAAAAAAAAAGTGAGCTCTAGGGGTTGGGGTTGTGACTCAGTGGTAGAGCCCTTGCTTAGCACATGTGAGGCACTGGGTTTGATCCCCAGCACCACACACACACACACACACAAAAAAAAAACAAAACAACAAAACAACAATAACAACAAGACCTAAATAAACCAAACAAAGATATTGTGTTCATCTACACCTAAAAATATTTTTAAAAATCAGCTTCAAACTCAGTGCTTTTGAAAAGCAAGCACATTATAGTATTATATAATTGAATAAGTCAGGAAGTTGATGCAGCTCAAGGCAACAATAATGGCTGCTCAGTGGTATGCAGCTGGTGATTGGTCTGCTGAGGAGTGTCCAAGACCACCTTATTCATATATCTGTCACTTCTAAGGGATGACTGGAGGTCTGGACTCAGTTAGGACTGGAAAGTGATTATATGTGTCCCTATATCCTGCCTGGCAGTCTCAGTGCAATGAGACTCCTCACATAGTGGCTCAAGTTTCCTGGAGTCTCAAAAAACTTGGATGGAAGCAGCAAGACACCTTAACACCCAGCTTTAGAAGTTCCAGAATACACCTTGTGCTGCACTCTATTGTTCAAGCAAAACAGAGATCAATGTAGATTCAAGATGAAATGAATTGTACTCCACATCCTCATGGGAAAAGGATGAAGAATCTGCAGTCATTTTGAGTCTACCACATCTCAAATACACCCTCCTGGTCCAAACTGAGACATGAGCCTCTATATCATTGTATGTGCACAGATAGATTTCGTCTTCAGTCCCTTAGTGCTGCTAGATGAAAGTATTCATTATCAGTACGCACATAATTAAAAAAAAACTTTCAGAAAAAAAGTGTATCGGGGAACTTTTGATCATGAAAAACATTGAGCCATCAATCACTTAATAGTTTCTTAGCACAGTTTCTTAGCATCAATAAAACTCTGAAACATCTGAAGGATCTTTTTAAGATCAACGATTTCCATCTTCTCTTCTGTGATGTGGGCCCAAGGAAGATTTGAACCCTCATTCTGTGCTTAGGTATGTGTTACCTTTGTGAACAGTTTGATGATGCCAGTGATCCTAGCTTAGAATTCAAACTGTAAGACTAATAGATGTGTTGACTTTCTGGTTTTATAGATCAGTTGAGGAGTGAATGACTTGTGTTAGAGACTGATAATGAAATATTAAGATGGAGCCCATTGCAAAAATGTGTGAGTGGAATGAACAACAAGAAAGGCAGAGGACTGGAATTCAATTATGCCATAAATGAGAACTGGGTAGTTGTAAAAGAATGCAGTTGGTCTCACAATTGTCTTTCATCTAGTACAAGTCTGTGACAGTTTAGATACGAGGTGCCCCCCCCCAAAACTCACGTGTGAGACAATGTAATAGGGTTCAGAAGGGAAATGAGTAGGTTGTGAGAGCATTAAACTAATCCGTGAATTAATCCCTGATGGGATTCATTGAGTGGTAACTGGAGGCAGGTGGGGAGTGCCTGGAGGAGTTAGCGCATTGAGGGCATGGCTTTGGGGTGTATATTTGTATCCGGAGAGTGGAGATCTTACTCTCTGCTTTCTGATCAAAATGTGAGCTGGTTCCCTCTTGTCATACTCTTACGCCATGATGTCCTCCCTCACTTCGTGCCCCCAGGAATGGAGGCTGCTGACTGTGGATGGAGACTTCCAAAACCGCGAGCCCCTAAATAAACTTTTCCTCTTCTAAAATTGTTCTGGTTGGGTCCTTTAGTCACAGCAGTAAAAAAGCTGACTAAAACTAAGTTTTACAGCAGAGGCACCAGGCTGAATTTGTCCATCAAATTAGTGGGAAAGCATGGTTTTCTGGTTCACTCTTCTTTTCTTTTTTTGTTACTGGGGATTGAATTCAGGGGCACTGAACCCCTGAGCCACACCCCCAGCCTTATTTTATATTTTATTTAGAGACAGGGTCTCACTGAGTTGCTTAGCGCCTCACTTTTGCTAAGGCTGTCTTTGAACTCTCCATCCTCCTGCCTCAGCTTTCTGAGCAGCTGGGATTACAGGCCTGAGCTACTGTGCATGGCTGATGTTTTCTTTAGTTTGCTTTTATTGTGAATTTGAATGTGTCTGTATAAGGCATCCCATAGAAACTCAAGACAATCAGCCACAGTCCCTACCACTCCTTATTGTCTATACTAATCTGCTTTGCATATGTATTTTAATTTTTTAGCATCTGCAATTTGAGAACGCCTATTAGCTCTGACCTTCTCTGGCCTTTAACAGCTTTGGGGCTCAGAAGCTAACCTCTAACACAAAGGGAAATGAGTATATAAAAAAATGTATCAACCTTAGCTGTTGAGGGGGTCCTAGAACTAGGGCCAAGTTGAGTTGGGAAGGAGTGGAATAAAGCTTGGGTCATTTTGTGGGAATGCGGGCACCTAACAATGGCATTCCCCTTTGGTCATATAAACTGACTGTCTTGTAGTTTTATCATTGAACTTTCAATCTAATAGCAAATAGATTGACCCTTATTTTCACAATGCTTACTCTGGTGTCTTACATCATCCATCTAAACCACACCATGCTGAAAAATACCTCATTTGTGGGAAAGGCAGCATTTGAAAAGAATGTACTCTAGAGGATAAACTGGTTTTCTTGGAGTTATTCTATTGCTTGTCTGGGGTCACTTTCTTCAAAGTCTGAGAAGCCTGTTGGTGATTATATTAACAGTGCTTGCAGTAGACCATCAATAGCTCATAGCTGTAGGGAGAATAAATATTATAGTTTTAACATTAATTTAATTGAGCATATTAAATTATCATGAGATTGCCTTTATTAGTCACCAATCAATCAGGTCAGGTCAAGCTTTCCCTGTTTTGACAGAGCAAATGCATTTAAGGAAAGTACAATTAATAAAATGATCCTTTTTTTAAGCATTTATATTTTCTTGGAGATATATTTTTCCCACTGTGAATATTCTCTACACACACATTATAGCTATTTCTTCTCATTATTGACACTTTAAGAACTTTCCTGTTGGATGACAAAGTGGAATGTTTCCTGGGTCCTATAGTAAGCACACTGCTGGATCTCATTCAGGGACTACTGTAATTAGAGTGCAAATATTAGTTGTACCTCTAGTTAAGAGGTTATTCCTATTTCCAACCCCAAATGCCTTGCGATGTGAGACTAGCTATGTTTTCCATTTCTCTGTGCTTGTTGCTTTTTGGTACTGTGTCAAGGAATTATTATCATTAGTACAATAACAACAAAAACCCTTTGTTCTTTCATTGGTCTCTTGGGTGGTTTTGGTAGTATTGAACTCAGACATATATTTGCTGGTTCCTGAAATCATGAATTCCACATCTCAATGGGGTCATTACAGCCTTACAGCATGAGATAAATCAAATTGTATGGCATTTGTTTGAGAGATTTCTAAAGAACAAAGGGAGTATATATGTCAGAAGGAAGAATGGGAGTGGACAGAAGCTATTCATGCCTCTAGGATCATGGAAAACTCCTTCTACTTAAAATAGCTGCTCTTTGTGGTAGATGCTGCTATTACCTACCCCAAATCCATTTCCCCTTCTTCCTTCCTAGCAGGATCCCTGATTTTATTTAGGGCTGCAATATATGTAGGTGAAAAGACCCATCTCCTGGAGTTGCATTGTGGTAATGGAACTGTTCCCTATCTTGATTGCAGTCATAGTCATCTGAATCTAGACAGGTGATAAATGTCACAGACCTGGGCACATAGATATAACATCCAAAAATTGGGGGCATGCAAGAACTGGTGAAATCTTACTGGTGTCCATAATGCAGTCTAGCTTCTTATAGTCTGTCAGTGTGAATTTCTTAATTTGGATAATGTACTGCTATGTAGTTATATATCAGCATTTAAGGACACATCATAACGGCTTCATAAGAACTTTAGTTATGATTTTTGCAATTTCTTGTGACTCTCTAATTTTTGAAAATAAAAATTAAAAAAAAAATAAATTTCCAAAGTTCTTTGGAAATTGAATGACCCGATTTTGACCAGTGAGATATAAGCAGAATTGCACAGATGTTGGTCTTGGGTAAACTATTTTATCATATTAAACAGATTATGCACGTTTTCACCCTTTCTTTCTTTCTCTGACCTTTCTTCCTATAGAACATAGATACAGGGCCAGGGTTACAGTTGATTTCCTCTAAGAATGGAGTAGAAAGTGGAAAAAAGTGGGTACAGTAGAATACTAGAAGGGACCTGGGTTCTGAACTAGCGTATTCTAGGACAGGCTACTGGGTCATGTTCTTTGTTCCGCATGAAATTCTAAATAACCTTTGTTCTGAGTATAACCTTGGTCACCAAAGTTCTGAGTGCCAGTGAGCTTTTATTTCACCATACAAAGGACACCTCAGGAAACGATGTTCTTGTAACAAGAATAGATAAGACGTTCCTTTTTCTCGAAAACAAGAAGGTTGGACTCGAGAACCCTGAAGGTTCCTATTTGTATGATTCAAGGAAAACCATGAACTAGGGGAATGGATATTGAGAGAATATGGGACATATTATCTCAGCAGCTGTGAGCAGAGTGGTGTTGGAGCAAATAACGTAAGAACCAAATGGAAATTGAAAAAGAAGGTGGCAGGATGTAGTGGCACACAACACACAGCCTCCCAGCGGCTCAGGAGGCTGAGGCAGGAGGATCGCAAGTTCAAAGCCAGCCTCAGCAGAAGCAAGGCGCTAAACAACTCAGTGAGACTCTGTCTCTAAATAAAATACAAAACAGGGTTGGGGATGTGGCTCAGTGGTTGAGGGCCCTGGAGTTCAATTACCAAGGACACCCCCCACCCACCCACCCCCGCCCCCAATGAAGGTGGTAGCTTAAATCACTTTTCACAATTATTTACCCTGCTTTTCCTTTAAAGAGAATAATTGCTCCTTTGTATTCCTATGTCTTGATGTGTTTCCTGAGAGAAAGGCAGTCATCTCAGCGACTGCCTTACTGACTTTGGGCTTGGCCAGGTGATATGTTTTGACCAAAGGATGTGATTTTTCTCACAGAAACTTTAGGAAGCACCACAGATTTCCATCTGAATGCCCCCTCCTCTCTGGAAGCTTCTCTACAAGTCTGGGTGGTGAATGAGAAGACATGTGGCCATGGTGAATCCACAACTCAAACATAACACAAACTAAACCTTTGTTGTCATAAGCCAATGATTTTTAAGGTTCTATTACTTCAGCAAAACTGATTAATACAGAGAGGAGCCTACAACCATCAGCAAGAAGCACTCCAACGAGGAATTTGCAAAAGTATAAAGCCAAAATCCAGGGAGGGAATTGTGAGTAGAAACTGGGAAGTTGTGCCAGGCCCTGAAGAACAGTGACTTGGATTTGGTTTGGTCATTCTTTACATTCTGTCTGATATTTTCTTGTACACTATATGGCATAATGCCTGCAAGCAGAGACTCTGAGGCCAGATGCAGGGGCTCTAATTCCAGCTCCTCCATTTGTGAGTTGGTTGCATCAAGTTTATTAAGTTACATCACGTTTCCTCCAAAAAAGAGTAATAAATAGGATCTATTTCTTTGGCTGGTGTACAAGGAAGATTAAGTATATTAATAAACAGCAGTTCAGGAACTCAAGAAATGCTAGCTAGTGTCATGTGAGATGTTGTTTCTCACCTCCATTATTCTACACCATTAGGCCTTTGGCTTTCCCTAGACAATCAGAAAATTACCAGAACTGGGAGTATAAGTCCTAACCAGTAGGGAAGGTCTAGAAAGAATGAGGTCAAGATAAATGGAAGTTAGATGGAACATTTCTCTTTCACCCATTTTTCTATCAGTCTATCTTCTTACCTACCCATCTATATATCTATATCCATCTATAAAACTTGAAGAACAAATCAGTGTCAAAAATAAAATCAACTTTTTTTATTTTAATAGATATTTAAAGGACATCAAGAATACAATATACTTTATTATTTGAGAAAAATAGGTGAGATGGCTCTGCTGTTAAAGTCTTTCTACCTACCACCTACCTACCTACCTACCTATCACTTTATGGATTGGCCTCTAATGAAAAATATATTGACCAAAAGCAAAGGAAGAATCCCAGAGAGTTTTTTCTCTTTAGCTGAACTGCTCTTAATTAATATTTTTTAAATTGGAAAATTTTTAAGCATACACAAAATTAGAGGGAATTGTACAATGATCCCCCACGTATCCAGAAGTGAAGTAAAATAGTCCTCTATTCATGACTACTCTTGATTCATCTGTGCTCCTTCTTCTTCTGACACATCCAATCATCACGAAGAAAGCTCCAAACATCATAGCATTTGGTTAAATAACTCTGAGAAATAGTTCGCAATGGATCTTTTTCTAGTAAAAGGAGAGCATGCTTGGACTCTAAGAGTTTCTCATTATGAATTACATAGCATCAGAAAATCAGAGTATAATTATTAGCCAGTGGGTGGTATATCAGCTTGTTAAAATACAAAGTGTGGGCTATGATCATGAACTGGAGCCAAGAGTCTGCCACACGTGCTTCCTACATGGCTTTGGGGCACTCCTTTTTGGCATGCAGTGGTGTGAGCGAGATTTTTTAAAGTAGCACCTTATAAAACTCAAAGAACAAATCAGTGCCAAAAATAAAATCAATTTATTTTATTTTAATAGATATTTAAAGACCATCAAGATTGCAATGTAATTTGTTATTTGAGAAAAATAAGTGAGATGAGCCCTGCTATTATAGTCTCATGAGGAGATAACACGCAGGTATAGATAATTTATAACCTAAGGCACTTTGAAGAATTTGAATATGCTTAGAATTCTTTAGTATTCTTTAGAATTCCAAACCAGAGGCTCTAACAAAACAGGGGGTAGGTAAGTACATTTGTATCTAAAGAAGATGAGGCAAAAATAGTTTCATAGAGGAAGCAATTTTAATATTAGCTTTTAAGGAATGTGTAGCATTTTGATAGGCAGACTAGGAATTAGGTGGGTCAGAGTGAAAACACATTTTTAAAAGGTGTTAACATACATGTATGACTTATGAAAGAAATCAGTGACATTTAAAATCCCAATCTGGAAACTTCTTTGCAGCATTATGTCAGTCCAACCAGTATTTTAGAAACTCCTTTTTAAAAGACATCATTTGCAGGCATAACAAAAGCTTCCTATATACTGATGACATTTTATCCACAAATCAAATAATAAAACATTTACTTTTATTTTACATATCCCAGGAAATTTGGGGTCAGCAAATTATAGCCCTTGAACCAAATCTGGCCTTCTGCCTCAGTTTGTAAATAAAGTTTTATTGGAACACAGGCATGCCCATTCATGTCATGCTGTCTCTAGCTGTTTTGGCAGAATTGAATGGTTGTAAGACGAAGCCTGAAGTATTTATGCAGGTCAGGACTAGGGTAAGGAGAATGAAATATTTAGGGTGCACTTTTTAAGAAATCTCCCATTCTCAAGGGCTCTTGTGTAAATCCTAAGGGCCTATCCTAGTCTTGAACCTTATTACTATCCTGCTCTTTAAGCAAGTTTTTCCAACACCTATAATAAAAATCTTTACAGAAGATTATATTCTTAAATTATTTAGTTGCCTTCCTGAGATGAGATGTAGACTCCTCATTTTCCCATAGAGAAGAATAGAAAGTGGTTGATCATGAACATTCATTAGATCATAGGAACACATCACAAGTGGGAAATATATTCCACCACTTCTTGCTACCAGGACTCTTCATTGATCGCAGCAGAATGAATCAAGTAGGATTCATTTATTGATCTTTTCTCTTTCTTGTTTATTTTGTGTGATATGATGATTTTGACCCTGTTTGGTTATAGTAATATAAGCTTCAGGTATATGGGCAGATTGCTTTGTATTTGATGCTTTTGTCAGTGTATTCATTGAGTTTAATAAAGGATTCTCACAAGATGAAAATAATATAAAATATGTTCTTTACAAATTTCTAGAGCTAGACAAAGCGCTAGACTAGATGGGTCAGACTAAGCAAAAGCTCAAAAGGGATGCTTATGGTTGTAGCCTCTGCATCCCTGCTAGGTTTTCATGCACTCCTCAGATCACTCTAAAAAGCCCTCTGAACATGCCCCTGACTTCAAACAGAGCATTCTCCATAGGATCTCTGCATCCATTCCTGAGATGATTGCTTTAGAACAATGGCTGATACCAGTTTTTATCCATGTTCTCATAGCTCTTTCCACATAAAAGACCCCAAGTGGTGCAACTGAAGGCATCACATCACCAGTACTACAGAGCTGAGTATCCAGACATCATGAGAATATGTCATCAGACTTATAAATATCTTTTTGTGAGAGTATACAGCATAGGGGAGGAAAAATAATTTTCTTTCTTCCTCTCCTAGTTCTTAACTTGGCCTCCCTGTAACAAAACACAGATTAACAAGAGACAAACAGAATTAAGTGTGCCTCATGGATCATGGCAGAAAACCTAGAGACTCCAATGAATCTCTACAGCGGATCTCAAAAGAAGATGATTGAACTCCAAGCTTAATTGCATTAAATTCATTTTCTGAAGCAAAGAAAGGAGAATGTGGGAGAAATGAGATGGCCAGGAAAAAAAAAATCCTTTAAAAAACCCAGAAGGTATGTTATGCAAATTCAAGTTGATTGCCATTGTTTAAGGGTCTCTAATGATTTAGTTGCCCTTCTCCAGGTACAGATAGGAAACACCTTTCAAATGGAGATTGCCTCTGTAGGTGCAATAGAATAACATTTCAGAGCTACTTCTGTCTGCTATTTCTCAAAATAATCATTTGACAACTATCCTTATGTTAAAGAGGCAGATTTTTCTGGTGCCATGTTCTGGTTTCCTATAGGCATATTTTGGGGAGATGTGCCTTGAGCCTGTCAACAGCTGTTAGGTTAAGAAATTTAAATGGTTGGTATATTTTGCAACTTCATGAACAAATATAAAATGTCATCTATAACAAGATAATAACTCAATAAGTAAATATTAGATATCTAACAAAATAATAGAAGTAGTAGTAGGAAATGCAAGGATATATTTGAGATTTCCAATGCATTCCAGAGCAGTAGTTTTTTTAAAAAAAATAACATTTGTGTGTTTTTTTCTTATAGTTGTGTGAAAAGTAGAGACTAATAATAATCATTGTCCTGATGTGCCAGTGAAAACATAAATTGTTAGTGGATGAGAAATTCATATGCAGCATTCATATGCAGGAGTGAGAGAATGAACACATTAGATTTATTCAGGGTTGAAAGAAAAAACTTAGAAAAGGTGATAGCAATAGCAGCGTATGGAGATACCAAAGGCAACAGAAATAGTAAAATACAGGAGTGTGTGTGTGTGTGTGTGTGTGTGTGTGTTGTTAATAATCACAGTACTCTTTCTGTAGCTCAGAAGTCCTGCTAACAAAGGTCTCTAGAAATCCAAATTAGGGGGACAAATGACTGGACATTGTTTACACATCCCACATGTTTCAGGAAGAAAACCACCCTTCCCACACTCTCCAAAGTCCCCCAACTCTGTACTCCAACAAGTGGCACACAATAGGGTGCTTATGTGGTGTTTAGCACTTCCTCAAATGAACCTGGCATGAGCCTCAGCAGGAGACAGGATATCAGCATAAATAGGTCATTGTTCTGTCCCATTAGGGTCATGCTGGTGTTCCTGTTGCTGGACAAAGACACCCGTGCTGGGAAGTGAGGGTGATTGTTTCACTGAGCTCACATTTTAAAGAGCTCCCCAGTTTCTTCTTTTCAGAGTGGTTCCTCAGTTAGGGACCAGCTGGGGAGAGGGGCTTGAGAACAAGGCTGGGGTGGAGGGGGAGATGGCTGTTCCTTCTGTCTGCTGTTCACCATATGTTATGCATTACTTAGCAGAATTCCTAAAGTAGACAGGCGGAGAGCAGGCAGCCTCAGATGGGGCTTGGGGGAGATCTTGTGGTTAAAAGCAGAAAGAGAAAGTCATGTGAAAAACACTTGTAGATATACAGGCGTTAATCCATGTGTTGGTATTTGTTCTTTTCATAGTAAAGAAGGAGGATTTTTTTTAAACCACTCTGCTATGTGTAATGTGATCTAGAAAACAACTAGATTTGGAGATTTCAGGGAAACACCTACATACATTTGCCAGAGCTACTATCACAAAGAATCAGAGGATGGGTGGCCTAAGTGGTGGAATTTGTCTTCTTACCTTTTGGAAGACTATAAGTTCAAGGTCAAGTTTTCTGTCCTTGGCTATGGAGGACCGACTTTTGGTATCTTTGGTCTTTGCTGTGTGTGTCTGTGTCCTCATCTTCTCCTCTTACAAAAAGAGCAGTTTTATTAGATTGGGGACCACCCAGATGAACGCCTTTGACTCAAATTACTCCTTAAGGCCATATCTGAAATAACCTCATTCTGAAGTGCTGGCGGTGAGGACCTGAACATATAGATTTGGGGTGGGGGCACAGTTAAGCCCACAGTAATTCCTTTTTCCCTTCTTACTAGCAGACACTCCCTTTTTGGCTCATATCACAGAAAATGTGTCTGGTTTATAAATCTGGTTTATAAATGTGTCTGGTTTAACACATCTTAGCTGTGTTATTCATGGCCCAATTCACACAAACATAGATAGAATCAAAGAAATAAAAGATAGTTAGAAGGGAGACAAAAGAAGAAAAAAGAGGCTGTAATTTTAATCTGAAAGCCTTGTGTTCAAGTTCCTCACACTATCTCTGCCCAGGCCAGTTTTTCTTTCAGGGTTATCACTCTCAAATTTTTGAGAAACCGGTGAATCTTAAAATTACTGTAAATTCATTTACAATCTTAAAGTTATTATAAAATTATTCACTTATCAAAATGGCCTTGTGCACTGTAATTAGGCCATCCAAGGTAACACATATAAGGTAACAACACATGCATTTTTAGAATAAGTTAAACCAAGAGAGATGCAATACTTTAAAAAGTGATAATGTAGGGTGCATTCCCAAACTTTCCTATTGCTCAGAAAGATGAGACCACATAGATCTAAATATCCTGAGAATGGCCAGCCTACCATAAACCATCTGTGAGCAACAGGCTTACCAATCTTCCCCACATACCTTCCTAGTGTGCCTCTGGCAAAGTTTCCTTTTAAAGAACACCTTGAGAACCCCAAAATGTTTCCCACTCCCCACTATCAGGCATTCTGCTTTGAGAAAGTGTATCTTCACCTTTCATTTACTAATACAACTCTTACTCTTTGCTAAGCCCTGAAATGTCCTTTAATTATTTTCTGCAGTGTTGTCAAGATCTTGGATGGTCCCAGAAAAGATCTCCTCTACCTCTGAGAGACATTCTTGAAACCCCTTACAGTGACATTCTGACTGCCAGGTCTGTGGAAGTTGCAGGTGCCTCTCTTCCAGAGTGCTTGGCTCTAAAAGTGAGCTTCTCCTGGTTTCCTCAGAATGGGGTGGAGAGTGATAGAGGAAGTCTCTGGGTCAAGACAATGACAATACTGAAAATTGAAAAGTTGGCACAAAATTTGCACAATTTTGTGTACCCTGTTGTTGTCCGTGAGCTATGCCATTAACAAGGACAGGACACGTTTGTGTCTTTCCACAATGTCAGAACTGATTGAAAAACAATCAATTCACAAGGTACATTACTTTCATCAGCTTTAATTCACGGACATTTTCAGGTTCACTTGGTGTCATGACTAAGGCCATCACGAGTTATCTTATTACTTTCCAATCTTAATTACTAATGTCTATGTTAGTTATGTCACAACACAACACACTAGACACAATGACATAGAGTTCACAGAATGGCTAAGAAAGGGTTAATGGTGGCCTCAGAATTTCAAAGGCTGAGAGAGCAGATACAGATGCAAGTGGGGGCAGTGGGTCAGATAAGGTTATATAACAGAACAAGAAGAACTGGTTCAGGGGAAGAGAGCTGTTCAGGACCCTTGTTCTGGGCAAGGGTCTAAAGGGCAGGCAGTGTCCAAGTGGGCCACATCAGTCAGGGAGATCAAGCTAAACAGAAGGCCCTGCAGGCAGTGGAGAGCTGGCTGTCTGTTGACCACATGATGCAGAGGTCTGATAAGATGAGGGTCAGCATATGCCCCCACACCACCATCTCGGGTGTCCTTCCTTTCCTGTATTCAGGGGAGGGGACTGCATCATTTGATGGTCTGGTGCATTTGATAAGCTTATAGGCCTGGTTTCCCTGATATGGATTTGATATGCCCCTGTGTCCATGAGCTGCTGAAACCATTCAGTAAGTCCACAGGTGGTCATTTCTTACTAGCATGGTTGGCTTATTGATCAGTTTGTGCCTTACAATTGCTCTGTGCAGCTGGGGGTTATTATCAATAACTTTGGTATGTCCAAAGTCTGGAGGTTATCTTCTTGCCCAGAAAGTTACCAAGTCATTCTGTTGTAGCACTCACACTCAAAATGGGGCAGCTCAGGACAAACTGCTGCCTTATAAAATTTAGTAACTCAGGGTCATGCTCACCCTTCTTAAAACTGCTATCTATACAACATGGAGTAGTTCAGAGCAGGGCACATCATGCTTTCCACATGTACTTTTTAAAACATAATGATTTTTTTTTACTTCCCCCTTTCTATATTTTTTCTTTTTCATTGACAATTAAAGAAAGAAAAATTAATTGTACTTTGATCCTTCATTATGTCACCTCAAGTTGTTTGTGAAAGAGTGTGAACACTCATTAAGGCATCAACTTTTATCAAAATTTATTTCTCAGTTATTATTATGTTTATTGAAACTTGCCTTCATCTTAATTATCACTATTGGTTTCCCTGACGTACTAAAAAGGATCTATAATATATATCACTTTCATAGGGATAGATCCAATGTTAATTTAACCTTTCATTTACCCCAAGAATTTTATTTAAAAAATGTTAAATGGAAAGAATTAGAATACAGACAATGGAAACTACAACAGGACAGCCAACAAATAGGGACAATGTGGTTAAAGTATCCTGGGGATGAGGCCCGGTCAGGTAGAAGACAAAAAGGAGCCAGGCTTATTCTTTTATAAGGCATGGAGCTTCCTCTCTGCCACTGTCAGGCTTAGTGGCTGCAGAAGTCCCTTTCTGCTATCAGACTGAGATGCCTTCATAGATAGGAGCAAGTTTGACTTGAGACCATAGGAAGTGGAATGGAGGAATGAGGGTCAATTCTTAACTCCCTATTGGATGGCAGTCTCTCTAAATGTAATTATGACCATTGGATAAGGATCAAAGCCAAGCAATAGAGAGCTTGTTCAACTCTTTTAAAATCCTTAAAGGCACAGTTGCCCCAACTCACAACTGTCAGGTAGAACTGGCAGGATGTCCTGCCCTCTTCTAAGTTGTCTGGAAGTTGCTTGGGTGTTTGCTCTCCGTTTGAAATGTGGAAATGAAAACTCAGAAATAAAGGAAGCAGTGTCCCCATCTATTAGTCAGTAAGCTCAATGAAAGATATGTTTTGGTGACAGATTTGAGGAATGTATTTAGTCAGGAATGTCATTGACATAACTTTTTATTGCTTACCATACAGACATATTGAATAGTAAATAGATAGTAAATAAGTCTTCCTTCTGTTTTACAGACTTTTTTAGAAAGTCCTTCTGTTAGAGGTTTGGTTTTTGTCTTACTATTGATAGGGGAGAGATGGATGTGATGTGAGTAGTGGGAACACGAGATTAAGGAAATAATTCTATAAAACGAACCCGCTGTGGAAACCCCAAATGCTTTTTTTTTTTTAAGAAGCAATTTACCTGCGGCCCTACCTGGCTTCTGTGGGCAGGATATGTGACATTCCTCAGCTAACTACCTGTTATCTGCAGGAGAAATGCAAGCCTGAAATAATGTTGGTAAGAGGAACACAAGTTACCTTGAAGGGGGAGACTTTTGTGACCTTTTTATACAACAGAACCCAGAACTCAGGGAGAAAAGGATAATTCCTCCTAACCATAAAATATGGATGTGATGTGAGTGGTGGGAACTTAAAATATATAAGAACTTATGGTTAAAAATTTAATTAGAACTAGTTGACATGGCCAAAGTGACCTAGAGTAGTCTTGGCTATGGGAACTCGAAAGTCTAATGTCATCCTGCTATCAATCAAAAGTCAAGAGGTGAACATGTATGGGACTCTTTGAAATCTTCTATGTGATCCCCAATAAAACTGGAGTGCAGTAGAGGCATGCTGTCCCTTTCCTCTCTAAAAGGACCCACTCTCTCCCTTGAGAGTGTCCCCTTTCCCTTCAATACACTGATGGCTGTTACTCTGAGCAACATGCCTGAAATCTTCCTGACTTGATTACAAGAATCAGAGTTTAAAAGGGGACTTCACAGTGGTTTCTCAGAAGGCCCCAGCCCTGTAACACTATCACTTTGTCAATTTAAAAAAAAAAATTATAAGTTCCATTTTATTAAAAGACTAAAGACTTAGACACCAAGGTATTGAAAACATACATGAAATTGGAATCACACTGTGTTTATTTGTTCTTACAAATGTTAAGATTTGTTAAGAATTTATCACAACTTTTTAATTCTAACCTGACTTATTTATTTATGCTTCTAAGACAATTTTTTACAGCAGGTTTAGGTTCGCAGCAAAATTGAGAGGAAGGTACAGAGATTTTCCACATCTTGCTGTCCCCTCCCTATGCATTGATTTATTTTTTTCTTATAAACTTGCTATGTTTTATCTTTCGATCAAAATCATTTTTAAAAGTTGTGGGGACTGTAGTTTCTTGGCATTTTCTGCTTTTATTGACTACCTTTTACTGAATTTATCAGGTGTCTAGAAGAAAAGTGTGTCAAAAGTGGGACACTGGATAAATACACTGTGAAGGATGAGAGGCTAGTGAAAGTTTCAGGGTGTAGGGGTCAAATCTAATGACCTACCCAGTTAGGGGACACCTTCAAACAGCAGTCACTGTCATTTATGGAAGAAATCCCCAGCATTTTCCTTTGCTCTAAAGATAATCTAAAACCTATTCAACTTAGAACCTGTGATGTCCCTTAAGATAGCTGATATTTAAATTTAAATTTCCTGGCCTTGTGGGGAAAAAGAAGAGCTTCATGAGACAGTAAACACGTGCTAAAAGAGGACCTAGCTAGGTGTTGAAATTAACCAATCACTGTTTCAAACTTGACATTGGCAGAAGCCAAAGACTTTCACAGACATGAACCTCTAGAGGCCAGAGGATGCTGAAGATCGAACACAATACAACCAAACTTCTCCAAAGAGTCCTCATCTTTTCCATCAATGTCTGAGTTCTATACCAAAGCCTCTCTCCGATGGGACTGTGCACTTCTATCTTTTATTTAACAAGCCACTTTTTATTACTTCTTTTTGAGATTTCAACTCAGTCCAAGTATTCTCAAATTACGTTCAATAACAGATCACCACTAATTTAATTAGCTACATTAAATTGGTATAGTTCTTATATTTTCTAGGGGAAATTGCTTTCCACCAAACACTGGACATCAGTTGGATTAACAGTTAGCATATTACCATGTCACAAGAAGCTGGTTTTCACACTGCAATCTTTTAATCATGTGCTTATAGTGAATGGAAAATAGGTGATATGATCCATGAGTTTTGCTTTAATTTGTTTTGCTATTCTAACACATTCTTAATTTTCATATGTGATGACCAGTACTATTATACCTCAATGGAATCCCATTTTTTTGCTTCCCTTTTAAATGCTCAGTATTAGAGATTTTAAAAACCCTTTAAATTCATTTGTTCTGGCATGCAAAAGTAGGGCATTTTGACTTTCATAGTAATTGCATATATAAGAGATGAAATCATCTGTTGATTTTTAATGCATTTAGGTTAAAATAATTTCCATATGGTTGAATTAAGAATGATCTCCACACATAAAAATCCATCGGACTGAAATTATATATACTAGACTTTAGATAAGGGGAGATGTGAAAATTTTACCACTGCTACCATGCAAATTAGCAAGGATAGGTTGCCCCTCACAAAGCATCTAAAATCAAATTGTCCATAATTGAGACATTAGTAATAAAAACATGATTCTAAAATCAAAAGTAGAAACACGTATAATTTCTTAGTGCTGACTATGTGCTAGAGACTGTGTTAAGTGTTTTAAAAATATTACTGAAGGTAGGTGTTAGCTAATTTTTCCCCTAAAGAGCCAGATAGTAAATACTTTAGATTTTGCAGGGCATGCCCTCTTTGTCACAGCTGCCCAGCTGTGCTGTTACAGTGCGGAAGCAGTCCGGGACAAGACTGAAGGAATGCTTGTGACCCTATTTCAATAAAACTTTCTCTATAAAAACAGCCAGTCAGCCAGGCATGGTGGTGCATGCCTGTAATCCCAGAGGCTCAGGAGGCTGAGTCAGGAGGATCTCTAGTTCAAAGCCAACCTCAGCAAAAGCAAGGCACTAAGCAACTCAGTAAGACCCTGTTTCTAAATAAAATACAAAATAGGGTTGGGGATGTGGCTCAATGGTCGAGTGGCCCTGAGTTCAATCCCTAGTACCAAAACACAAAAAAACCCAACAGCCAGTCAACCTGATTTGGCTGTTGGATTTCAGGTTGCCAAGTTTGATCTAAATTAATCCTCATACATAACTGATGGCTTTGTGTGGAGGATGTTCCTTCACCATGAAGGTTGTTGCTAGTGGAGTGAGGAAAAAAAAAAAAAAAATCCTCTCCTCCACCATCTGGGCTAGAAGGATCTCCTCTTGCAAAGGCTACAGGTACCCATCTATCAGTCCTAGACCTCTTCTTTGTCCTCCTTTCATTTGGAGCTCTGAGCATAGGATCAAAGCTGTGATGTCACATCACAGATGTTAGGGAAATCAGGCCTCGGCTACTGCTTGGATTTGGGATACCAGACTACCTACGTAAAACAAACAGATTTCAATGAAGAATTTATAATTTGAGAAAACCCTTTTCCTAAAGAATTGGGAGTCGTTGAGACTCTGGGTCAGGAAATGGAGGAGATAGCAAGTCATCTATTGTATATGCATCAAGATAATCAGAGTATTGGCATGCCTCAGTCTGGCAATAGTACCCAGAACTCACCCCCAGAACCCATAAGCTTGCAACATCTCAGGCCAGCCCTTGTCTTACAGACTCTCCTAGGGCTTCCTGCCTACCTTCCTGACCTCCCCCTCAGGCTTTGACCTGCAGAACCTCATTCCATTGTGAATGAACTCCACTCTCTGTGCAGGCTCTCCAGAGGATTTTTTTCCCACTTGTTTTATCTTTCTTTCCCTTCCTATTTCTCTACTGTTCCTTCCCAGCTCCAGTGAGGATGGAGTTATCCCTGCCTGCAGTAGTTGGAGGGGACACATGGGGTCTGTTACAGCCAAAGTCTCTAGGATATCACTCTTTACTAGCCATGTCTTCTTACCCATTTAGTGCGCGCATACGCGCGCGCACGCACACACACACACACACACACACACACACACACGAGGAAAATAAAGGAAAAAAAGGTAAAACCAAAGCCATTTCATTCATTACTATAGAATTGACTTTCAAATCTGAATCTCAACTGGAATTTTATCTCCTAGGTGCCTTAAATATTAACACAACTGTTTAGATATATCTTCCATTTGGTTTTCTCCAAAATACCGTGTACTTAGTATGATTAAAGATGAATTCAGGATCTTCTCTACAAACCAGTTTTCCCTTATATTGGTCACTGAAACTAATGGTAACCTTTAATCTAATCCAAAAATCTGGGATGCTTCTTGCCTCTTTCTTCCAATAATTTATTGACCCATTCCTGTAACATATAGCTTTCTGCATCTCCAAAGGCTAATCAAAAGACTGCTAAATCATCTTTCTCTTTTTTGCTAAATAATTATAATTATGTGGCCATTTGAAATAAAGACTCTATTTCCTAGACCATGGACATCTAGATTATCTGACTGCACCCTTGTAAGGAAGTGTTCTTTTTTTCCCATCCCAGAACGAAGACATGAGCCTTTTTCCTGAGTGACTATCCTGTATCTTAAAATGGAAACAACATTTTTTAAAATGAAAAGGCAGCAAGAAGGAGACTTCACGGATGAATTTGAAATTTCACTTTACCAGACTGGGTCTGGGCACAAATGGATTTCATTTAGATGTTCACCATCCCAATCTGCTCCAAAAAAATCCCCAAAACACCACAAACTCATGAACACATTTTGATCCTGTTTAAGACACTCTTCTTTTATGTTTTGTTTCATTCCCTTGAAAAATTCTCTATCCACAGGATGATCCTTCTAAAAAGCCAAATCTTATCATTCAACTCTCCCTGTTGACTCTCGTTTCTGTTGAGAATGAAGTTCCAACTCCTTAGCAAAGCACACAGGTTTGCTCCTTCTGCCCTTGACTTCTATGCAATGATGTCTTCTAATATGGAGGGAGTTGGTGGAAACCAGGGTACTTCTGGCCCAAACTTCCTGTCACATCTTTAATAGGGAAGGCAGGCAAATCTGCATCTCAGGGCATCATCTATAAAGGAATTAAGATCTAGGCTAATATTTATTAAACTTTAATGATTTTCTAGGTCCAAGAGAACTCTATAGATCAACTCATTTAATCCTCATAATAACTCTGTGAAATAGATACTATTATTACTTGTACTTTAGGAGATTGAGACACAGAAAGACTAAATTGAATATTTCAGTGTTGCTCACTTAATAAACATTAGGGCCAGGGTTTAATCCAAACAACCTAGAAATGGTCTACTTGACTATTGTGCTACAAGTTGCCTTGTAGATATAGAAAGCTAATTCTAACAGCCTGAAAGATTTTTCAGGGCTCAATTTTTTACTTTCCATATCTGTCTTCAGAAGTAGAGGCCTTCGCAATTTCCATGTTTCCTAAGATTATTTCAGCAAACAGGGTGGGGGGCTGTTTTATGATTCCCTCATTTACTCCTAAGTCATTAGAAGTATGAGCTAATTTCTGGTTGACTTAGATACTGTACAGTTCTAGGAACTATCTAGCACTAATTCTAACATAGACTTCAGTAAATTCCTACTAAGAACTGTGAATGCATCTGTGATGTAATAACATCAAGCTTCTAAATATTTTCAGTTTAACCTTTACTTTCCTAACGTGAACTAAATCATGACAACATTTACTAGGAATTTCCTCAGCCCAGAGCAAAGTGTAGCACATGAGTTTCAACTGGACAGAAAGGGGAAATTTGCTCTGTGTAAAGGTCCGAAGGGCCAGAAAGATTTAAATCAAATCCGTAGTTCTGTAACCTTTATATTATTTTTATGCTTGAGTATATATAAGCAAGCAAGATTAAGGGCAAAGAAAAAAAAAGAATGAAAATTGTGGGGCATTTTCTGAATTCTTTCTTCCATTATTCTTTGGAAAGTCACAAAGCCTATTATTTTCTATGTTCACGGATATGCCAAGTCATAGAATGTTGTTTGACCAGTTCTGGGGTGTCAAAAGTTGAAATCCTCTCCAATTAATTGCTTACAACTTTGCTAGAATTACTTCATACAGAGTTCTGAGCAAACGTAAGTAGAATGTTCCAGCAGGAGTGAATTCTTTGCTGTTATGGTATTTTACTGATATTTTGGGCTTGTTGAATGTCTGCTACTTGTTGATAACCAGAATACAGTTGATTATACAGCCTTGTTCCAGAAAGGATTAAACAATTTATTAAGATATGGAATCACCTCTTTGGGATGCTGGGCACGGCTTACAGAATTGTGGCCTAGCGTGGTGGATGCTATGATGTGGTCCGTAGGTGCCCAGTGCTTAGGTATTGGATCATACAGCTGCCTGGAATTTTTCCTCCTTCTCAACCAAGTTTGTACCTGTGAGGCAGTCACAATCCCAAGAACACCAGTTGCAGAGAGACAGGGCCACCCAGCTCTATAGCCTCCCCTGGGATTACTTGGAGTCTTTGTTGGACTTGTGTAGAAGATTAGTTGCTTCCACCCTTCAAACCTTTGTTCCTCGCCCTTTACGGATGTGGATCCCTAGGGACTCTCCCCCAAACCTGCTCACAAACCTTTATCTCAGGGTTAATTTTCTAGAGAAGCTGATCTAAGACATGTGGGTTCAAATCTCTCCATCTTCTTCCCCTCATTGAGTCATCCAGGCAATGTTGCAATGCGAGTTTGATTACACACCATCTTTCCTTTCAGTATCTTTCTTTCCTCTTTTCCCCTGCTTTGTCCTTGATATTTAAGGACACCCCACTGGGGAACTCTTCTTTTTTCCCTCACTGATCTTTTATTGTTTTGGTACCGGGGATTGAACCCAGGGGTGTTTAACCACTGAGCCACATCCCCAGTCTTTTTTTGTATTTTATTTAGAGACAGAGTCTCACTGAGTTGCTGAGGCTGTCCTTGAACTCAGAATCCTCCTGGCTCAGTCTCCTGAGCCATTGGGGTTATAGGCGTGTGCCCCCCACTCCAGGCTGGCTCTCACTAATATTAATAGGACTTATTTGCATCCTACTTTGTTAGTCCTTTTTGTGAGCCTGACCCCAAACAAGTCTGCTGAAGGACCTTAAAAGCAAGGCATATGAGGTACTTGTTAAGCAAACACAAGTTCACAGAGAAACTGATTTCTGTGATTTAACACATTGGAGAAAGTCTGAGTTAAGGAAATCTAAGTTGCTGCAAGAGTTCCCAGTGTTATAAATGCTATAATATAATATATAAATTGTCAACCTTCAAATTATCTATTACAGAACTTTCTTTTCCCCTTTTTATTGAGGTAAAATTGACATAACATACAATTAACTATGTTCAAGTGTACAATTCAGTGACATTTAACTCATGGGCAGTGTTGTATAATGGTTACCTCTGTCTAGTTCCACAACATTTTTATGACTCCAAAAGAAATTCTGTACCCATTAAGAATTCGTGTTCCATTGCCCTCCTACAAATCTCTAGCAACCATTCACCTGAACACAGTTCATCTGATTCCTGTCTCCACAGATTCTGGACACTTGATATAAGTGGGATCATATAACATATGACTGTATGTTTGCATTTTATTGTCTTGGACATTCTTTGGTCCTCCTGTCTCTTGTTTTATGGTGACTGCTTTTGCTGTTCTATGTGGATCTCAATCAGGTTCAGATCTCCTAGAAACGGGATCAATTAACCCCTTCAAGTTAAAATGCTATTGAACAGTATTCTACCTCAGTGGTGACTTGATGTCTAGCCTCAACTACTACTGTTAGAATCAAATGACCCAAAGTATGGCAATTTTTCATGAGAGTGGTAGGTCTGGGTGTGGTAGTCACTTTACTCCTGAATTCTAATTTAGCACAGACAGCATGAGAAGTGTGGGTGCCAGATTATCCAAACCAAAACTCATTTGAGAAAGAAAGGAGGAAGGTTTTAATAACAATAGGGACCAAACAGTGCTGCCCTGGGAAGATCAGGATGGATGTTACTTTCATTAAAACAAAAAGTTGATACATAGATGTATTATTTCTGAAGGAAAGGGGAACAGTAAAACACCGTGTCCCTGAATGCCCCCTTTTTTGTTCACAAAAAAATACCTAGTCAAGTTAAGGAAACAATGAGAGCAAGCCTAGGCAGGAAAGTCCAGATACATATTATGTTGAAGGACACTGGCTTTCTCCTTTGCATACTGGGAACCCGGCAAGTTAGTGTCATCTGTAGAAAGTCACTTTCTTGCATGCACACTAGAATAGTTGCTCCTAGGGATTCTCCCCAAAGATACACCCAAAGGTGACCTACAAGCAAGCCAGTACTGATGATGTCACTGCCTCTGCACCCTTATATGAAATCTCTTTCTGAGTGGGGACGGGCAAGGAACATGGGGCACTGCAGAAAGGATATGTGTCATTCCTCCAGATGGCTGTCACTGGACACAGTGCCGTGAGAGAGAGGAGGTGTTCCTTAGCAGAGCACCTTGAGGGTCAGAGATGCTGTCTGTCAGTTCTTGGCCACTGAGCTCTTCCTAAAGCAATCACTGATGGTTTTAGTCAGGTTTGCTTTGCTGTGGCTGAAGCACCTGCAAAGAACAACATGGAGGAGGGAAAGCTTATTTTGGCTCAGGGTTTCAGAGGTTCAGGCCACGATCAGTGAACTCCATAGCTCTGGGCTTGAGATCAGGCAGAACATCATGGCTAAAGGGCTTGGCAGAGAAGAGCTGCTTAGGACATGGAAGACAGGAAATGGAGATCTTGAGTGACTGGAGCCAGGGATAATATAACCCTTAAAGGTACACCCCGAGTGACCTACTTCCTCCAGCCATGCCCTACCTGCCCCCAGTTACCACCCATTAATTCATTCAAATTATTAATCCACTAAATGGATTAATGTACTGATGAGTTTTCCCAACTTCCATACTCTAATCATTTCACCTCTAAACATTCCTGCATTTTCTCACACATGAGCTTTTGGGGGATGCTTTCCTAGCCAAACCATAACATTGATCTCTTGTAAGCCTGGTTCCATGCTGTTTCCAGGCACTTTTTCTGGCTTTCTTGCAATCTACCCCACTGTCCTGGCACACCTGGGCTGTGAATGTAATAACAGATTGACGTTTAAGCCTAAGAGTGCCGTGGACCAGCAGTGGGTCAGGAGTTAGCTTGTTTTCTCCATAGGCTAAAATTTCCCATCTATAAGTGTGGCTATAATGGTTTCCTCTACTAGGCTATAGTTTAAATCTTTATCTGTCTCAAAACTGTCTGCTCAATATCAGGCTACCCTAACAGCAGCATGAGGGTAAACTCCTGCCTCTGTTCAACTGCATGTCTGCATTGGTCACAGGTTTGGCACATGGGAGGCACCCAGTCTCTCTTTATTCAGTGAAAGCATAAAGGGATACACCCAAGCATGCCGGCTGATGCTGATATCTGTTTTATTGGAATTTTCCAGAGAAAGACACTATACATCATTCTAGTTCCTATCAACAGCAGTAGAATTTGTAATGTGGGTGTCATCCAGCCAATGTCCTGAAGAGTTGTTTTCTCCAGAGTTCTCAGGTTGCTGTGGATGTTGAATTCAATCATTTCTATAGCTTAGCTTTAGGGAAAACACCCACATATACACTGACACATACAAATTTCTTATTTTAAGCAAGTTGGAACTTGAAAAAAATAACACTGTTTATTAGGGAGATTGAATCATATAGACACAATTATTTATTTACTAACACATACATCAAATCATTAAATGTGGGGTACCTATTAAGCAATAGGCATGGTCGTATGCATTGAGGATGCATAAGTGATACAAAGAGAGATGTCAGACCTACTAAATTAGATTTACTATAGCTGGGGGAAAGAAATAACCAAAATATTAAACTAATAAAAATAATACACATAATTTTTATAGTGATAGTACTTTCAAATAATTATAGCAGACTATAGAGAGCAAAAAGACCAGGTAGTGAGGAAAGTTGTTTTTATTTTTATTTATTTATTTATTTATTTTTTGAGAAAGTGACTGTTAGCTTGAAACTTTAGGAACGATAAGAACTGAGTCATGTAGAACATTTTGAGGAGATGTATAGAATGTGCAAAGGCCCTGGAGCTGAAAGTGCTAGAATGTGTGGAGAATCCCATCCTAGTCTGTTTAAAGCAGAACAAGCAAAGCAGATAAGGAGGTGAGACCATCAGAAGAAGCAAGAGCCAGATCATGGAGAACTTTCTAGGTCATGAGATGGAGTTTGGGTTTTATTCTAAGAGGAGTCAAATTTAAAATTTTTAATTTTAAAAAAGAGACTTGTTTGGTGAGGATAGACTTAAGGAAATGAGAGAGGAAAGATAGAGACAAGTTAGAAAGTGTTTGCAGCAATCTATCTGAGAAATGATAAAAGATCACAAGAAGCAATTGGTTTGAATGCAGAGCAGAGAGAGTTTGCTAATAAATCAGACATGGAATGTTAGAAAACTGGATGAATCAAGAACAGCGTCTTGGATTTTGACCTGCACGACTGGAAAACATTATTTGCTGTGACACTATTGGCTGAGATGTGGAGATGTGAGGCTGAACAAGTTTGGGGATATCAGAGAGTGGGGAATCAAGATTCTGTCCCCAACATGTCCTGGGTAAGATGCCTATTAGAAATCACGTTAGCTGTTGTTAATACCAATATAGGTTTTGTAAGGAAGAGTAAGGCCAGTGATGTAATTTTAGGAGTCATTATGATAGAGAGGCTATTTAAAGCATGGTCTGGATAAAATGGTTAAGGTACAAGAGAGGGAGGGGAGAATGAGTGAGTTCTAGATAACAGGAAGCAGAGAAGGATCTGATGCATCCTGGAAGATAGGAGGAACCTGCAGAGCATAGTGTCCTGGTCACCAAGAGGAAAAAATAAATAAATAAACATGCACAAAAGGAGAAGGGGGGAATTCATTGTATCAAATGCTGTCATTAGATCTGTTGAAATTGAAGGTACATCAAATAGCAACACCTATGTACAGGTCTAAGTTTAACTGTGCAAAAAGGCCTGAGAGTATATTCGAGAGAAGATGAATGCTACATTTTTGTCCACCAACTTAAGTACATAGGAGGAACATTTTCTTCAGTTACAACAAGCAAGCAGACCGTAATGGGAAGGCACAGATTGCTTGGTGGAATTTTATAAAAGCAGAGCTAACATTTAAATGGATTGTCCAACTGCAGGTCTCTTCTTGAGGTGCTGCAAAGCATATTACTGTCCTTGTCCTTTAATTTTATAATTGCAATTTTAAGTAACTTTATTTTTTCTTCCAGTGTCCTACTTAGGGTAATAGGAAAAACTATCCTTTTCCAGGCAAAAAAGTTTGATGTTCCTAATTTGGCTTCTTTTCTTTGGGCTTTCGTGAGTCTGTGTTTATTTTGGAATTTTCTGAATGGAATGTCAAGGGTCAGTGTCTGTCATTTGACCTGAGGGAAATGGCAGATTTTTTTTTCGTGTGTGTTTTTCTTTCCGTTTTCCACGGAGGGAAAAGATGACAATATATTTGCCTCATCTTTTTCAGCTTCAGGCTTTAGGATTAGTGCAATGGCCAGTATTTCAGAACCCTACAAGGTAATGGATCATGCGAGCTCCAGGCATAGTGAGGTCTTAATAGCTTGGAAATAACTTTAGGTAACTCAAATAAGATCTCCAGGTCTCCCTGGATGTGATCTCATGGAGAAATTATCCAACAAAGCCGGATACTAGAGGTGTCTTACACAATGCCAAAGGCAGAAAAATTCCTGAAGGAAGAGAAAATCAAGTTCTACAGGGTGACCAGTCTACTCCCATTCTTGTCATGAATATTACACTAGAAACTGAGAATACATATTCTAACTTTTGGTTCCACCTTGGCTCAGCTATTTGATCTCATCTATACCTCTCAGTCCCTCTGAGTTCCACTTACTACATTTTGTAACCTACGTTTCTAATACCCTCCCTGTCCCTCATGCATGTGAGGTCAAATATCAAAATGAGCCAATGTACATAAATGCATTTTGTAAATTAAAATTACTTCAGGAACACATTAAAAAAATCAAACCTCAAATTCTTGATGTCTCAAAGTGTTTTATAAAATAATCCTTGCTATTGCGCTTTGATTTTTAGGGTTTCTTCTCATTTTGAGCCTTGGCTACCTTCATCTCTGTTAAGTAAGTCCCTTCACCACCCCTCACTCCCAAAGACATACGTCAGCAGCAACTTGTCATTCTTTACTCTACACAGAAATGGTGACAAACCGTGAACTATTCTACTTCCTTTAAGTTCTTGAGTTTCTTTCTCTGTGCTGTTCATCACCTCTGTTTCTCCTCTTGGTCATTAACCTCATCAAAGTCCATTGCTAGATTGTTCTAACTGCTCCATTGCTGTAGCTTTTTGCCCTCCAGTGCCGCAGTCTGGCTGGGCACAAATCACGAGCCACTGAAGCAGGAACAAACTTTATTTCTGAACTCCACCAGCACACTCAACACACGCTACCGGGAACTCTCCCCAATGCCACTGGGCCCCTCCAGGAACCACCAACCGGAAATCCCTCCTCCGGCACTTCCCCAACCAATGCCAACTCTTCAGGAATCCCCGGGAGAGCTCAACGGGAACTCAACGGGAACTCTGTGAGAACTCAAAAGTCATCATCTTAATGGCTCGCTGGCGTCACCTCTCAACCACTACTTCTGGAAAAAATGCCATGCATCATCCCGACTCGGTGGTGGCCCTCAACACTCCAGTCCATTCTTCATGCAGTTATCTTAGAATGTTCCTTAAAACAAACAAAAAATTATATATATGATTATATATGATTTCAGATTTATGTGGCCATTGTTTGCTAAAAATGTGTTGAAATCTTCCTAGAATGAATGCAAAATATATATATATATATATAAACAAAATCCCCAGAAACCATGATATCACTTCCCATTTAAAAATTCACATACAGCTTTGCAATGATAGCAACAGAAAAATAATCCTTGGTGTGTTTTTTAAGGACTTCCATGATCAGACTTCTCCTGGCAACATTATACATGGACTACCCGTATCAGTTCTTGTCCCCAAATCTCCAGGCAAGCTGAACTCCATGAACTACCTTGACTCATCAATGGTTTTCTACCTTCACCTTCTCACCTTCTCATACTTGAGAACCTCCTGTCAGACTTCTCATCTTTTAGGTTCTCGTGGTATGGCTCTCCAGATTCTGCTTTGATCTCCCTTGCTGGTCCCTCATCTAGTCACAATTAAGACTCCTTTTTCCATGCTTCAACTGTGCCCAGCTTAGTCCCTGAAATGTGACTTCACATAGGTGTTTACATGAAGGTCTCTCTGACCTTGAGCTCCTGCATCGTAAACCTCACCTTATTCTTTGTTTCACTCCCATTCCTGAAACCTTGTCATTACTTAACGGGAAGAATGGAGGGAGGGAGGGATTGTGCACATCAATTTATTTAAAACATTTATAAATTACATGTGCTGTTAATATATAAATCAATAATGTCTACCCACCTACCAGGCAAAATTTGGTGTTGGAAACATTTCTTTAAAAACATTCTACCAACCATAGCCATGTTTTTAGGTTGCCCTTGACAAAAGGTTTCACAATCCTTGTTATTTTTCTACCTTTCCCTAACCTTCAGACTTTACCTGTCTTCTGAAAGCTGCAGCTACTGATATAGAACTTAAAATAGAGGATGCCAGGATCCCATCTGGAATTCACAAAATCTTGGCCAATGCTACTCTCAGGGGTCCTGGATATCTTTTAATCCATTCAAATTAACTCAAGAGCATGTGGGACCTTAAATCCATACTCTGTGTATTATTGCAGGTGCTTGTGAGCAAAGAAAAGCACCTACTTATTACATTTGAAATGCATTTTGAACAAAAGCTCTCTTCTGGTATCTCTACAATAAAGAATCCATCAGACCTCGGAAAGTTCATATGCTGACATCTGTTCTCTGAGTGGAATCCACTGGCCAGAAAGAACTGTTTCTGCCCTAGTTTTCCTAGCTTCATGTTAGTGACTTCAGATCAGCTCCAAATCATCCATCCTGGGAATATTTATACCACAGAAGTTGGTATATACATCTGGCTTTTTCTTCCTTGTCTAGAGAGTCAGTTCCAAAACATGTCACTTTCCAGATATTTCCTTTTTGACACCCTCTTCTCTCCCACTCCAATTCCCAATCCATGCTTGAGTAGCTGTATTGCAAATAAAATCAGTTCAGAGAATTTGTGTCTCCACATAAGGATTTATTTGTTCATGTACCTCAATCCAGGAAGTTCCCTTATTGTGCCTTTCTAGGAAGGCACTGAAAGACCATGTCTTCTCTTTATTGATTTCAGGTTTATGTGGCCATTGTTTGCTAAAAAGGTGTTGAAATCTTCCTAGAACACCAAGACTATTAAAAATGTCCATGACAACTGGTAGGAGGTAGGGAGGGAAGGAGGAAATGCTGAGGAGTGACAATGGCCAAATTATATTGTGTGCATTGTGAATATGTAACAACAAATCCCATCAATGTGTACAATTATAATACACCAATAAAAAATGAAAAACAAGTGTCTATGAAAAATTCCCCATTCTGGACTACAGTTATAAGGAAACACACATACACATAAACAAATCTTTACCATGTTCCCCTTATCTTTTTTCCTTCTCCAAACTTCTACCAATCAATCTTAAGAAGAAAGCTTTAAAATTAAGAAGGTAATAAATTCAAATGCCTTCAGCCCCTAGTTTGGGGAACTTGATTATACAGTCCATGGTACACTGCTTTGAAATGGTGTCTTAGCATGAGATTTACCATGATGCTAATGAGGCTTCAGCTTCAAAATTCTTCACTTTCCTAAGAAACTTCTCAAATAACAATTACAGGTATATTCACAGTCATGTGTCTTCACAATTTTCCAAAGTAAGTTTGTTTTTCTTCTTGTATTACTTGCCTCAAACAACATCCTTTATGCTGTATAAACTCAGGCCCCACAAAACCTGGACCCACCCACGTTGCTTTTTGCCTACTTTATTTAAAGTTGAAATCTTGCTTCCTTCTGCCCTTCTCATTAACTATATGCCCGTTTTTTTTTTTCATCCTAATAAATTCACAAGGAAGCCTCTATGTCATGGAGATACTGGTTTTTAAGTTTTATGCTATAATTAAGAAAAGAAAATTAACTTCTAATGTAATGTGAAGACACTCAAATGCTGTTCCAGGGAAAAGATAAACTTCTTGGCAAGGAAACCTGGAGCTCAGTTATCTTACTCTGGACTTAGTCTGAAATGCCCAGTCTTCCCAATCTCTACAGTCCACTGTCCTCTAGCTAGCCTTCTCCTAAAGCTTGATCAATTTCTGCTTATCCTATCATTTCAGAAGCTTTCTTGGGTTAAGAATCCCTCTCTTCCCGGGTTATGAACTCCCCCTGAATTTTGGATTTCACCCTACAGTGGTCTTACCTCACCATTAGATCATGAACTCTAAAAGGTGAGCAAGGGTCAAACATATTACCTTCTCTCATGACTGGCACATGGGCCCTCCATTCATATTTGCCAAATAAATACTTGAAAATATAAAAGAATATTTTTGCTCAGGATTCAGAAGACCCCAAACACTTATTGTGTCTCTATCACTAAGAAGCTTGTGAGCATTGAACAAACCCATCGATTCTTGGGACTTCCTTTTAGCATATACATATGCATTCAGCGAAGACAAGGGCTGAAATTTACCCTTCAATTCCTACACATCTGGAGCCGGTCTCTGCAAGGAAAAAAATGAGAATTCTCTTTTAAAAATAACACATTTTAAGCAAAGACTAAATAGCTGCAGAAAAACTGGTTGAGAAGCAGTGGGTTGGTGTTGAGAAGGCCTGGGGATTTTGAATGTATCTGAGGCTCAGCACACTGATAGTTCTCTGGACTAGGCCCCAGGACAGACAATATAAATGACTTAACAAAGTTTGTTTTTCACTTTTCCTCTACTCATTTCTTTGTTGGACTTTGGTATCTCAACATGTCAGCAGCATTAGCTTTGGCAACTTGAGCAGAGACAGGAGATGGAGTGGTGTTGGTAGGAGATGACATCTTGGTAGCATCAGGAGTCACAGAACCAGTGGCCTATTTGGTAGGTGCTGGAGGCCAGGCAGACTCTCTCTGGATGTTACAGAGAGTCAAAGACCCCATCACAGTGAGAGGGAGTGAAGTAAGGAAAATGCAAGGCACCCAGTGTCCTATGGATACAATTCACAATATCCTTGTCACAATCTCTCTAGACCTGTGCAAAACTGTACAGAAAGGTAAGCAGGGCTCTGTGTCTCAAAGAAGGAAAGAAATGTGGTTTTATTTTTATTGTGTGGATCTCCTTTTGCTCAAAGGAGTGTTCTGAAAAAGTTTTAGGGATCTATCTGGAATTCCAAATTATAAATAATTAACCTTACGCAAAGGATGTGATACATATTCACACCTCAGATATTAAGTGAATAGAGCTAACAATAAATGTCCCTATGGCTGTGAAATTGGGGGACTTAGTGCAGAACCTAATTATTTTCCCAATGTAGTAGAAAAACTTTAGAATTGGGCTGGTATCTGAAACTTCACAGATGAGTTAATTTAGTCCTATTATTTAGCGTATATGAGTCTCAGTTTCTTTAACTGGAAGATGATAATATCGCCTTTACAGGGTTGTCAGGCAAGGAGGGTATCTAAACACCTAGGCAGTGTGCCTGGTCTTGAGAGGTGTCTAATGAACATGAGTTCCTCCTCTGTGCCTTCATCTCTGTTAGTAACAGACCTTCTCCAGCATCCTGAGAAAATAGACATTCAACTGAGAGAGGACATAAGGGTGAGAGGAAATGAACTTCACGTGGTTCTAGAAGCTCCTTTTTGACATTGATTTCATTTTTTTTTCAGGAATTAAGGAATCTTTGGGGGAGAGAAGAAAGAGACAGTTTTGGTTTCTAGTCACTGCCAACAATTTAATGTTTTCCTTTGACTTTTTCTTCATTTTTCCTTCTTTCTGGCTCAACACCTTGCACTTGCTCAGATTGCTGAAGGCTTTGGTTGTGATCATCTCCTTTAACCGATCAAAATCATAGGTCACCTAGCAATCATCCCAAAGCCTGTTTAAAACCCACAGGGGTATATTTTCCTTTTTCTAGCTCATGTAAATATGATATTCATGCATATGCAAAGGGCCTTTGCTATCCATGGATTTCATTAACATATTAAAGTTGTTAACCATGCCACACGGACACCAGTGAAGTATCCGGTGGAATTATGAACCTAGGGCTTCAGTGTTTTATTCCAGATGAATCCCAGGCAGACATTTCCATACTCATGCTCATCATCCTTTGCTCTGATTGTGTTTGAGTGAGTGATAAGGGAGTGTGTATGGGCTTATGTGTGGATACACACAATAAGGTCTAACACACCCAGTGAATGACACAGGGCTTGTGAGCTGTGGTAGAATTGTCAGCATTTAAGTGACAGCTTAGCCACATTAACAATGTGATCTTGGGCAATTGACAAAGCTTCAGTTTTGTTATCTTTTGAATGAGACATATTTGCAAAAACATATATGGAAGATATATGAAAAAAACAGAGCATCCAAAAATAACAGTAGCCATGCTATAAATTCCATATACATGAAGCATATGTTAGATAATTCATTAAATTGTTGTAATCAAATAGGTTTTAGGAGAAACCTCTTATAAATAATTGTTCTGATCTTTTGGTAATAATATAACCCTTAGAAACAGACATAAAATTTTCATAAATTATTTACTAATGAAGAAAACAGGAAAACACCTTCTAAAAAAACATGTTATTCCTTTATCGATTCTTTCCAACTCAGTCATTTGGAGTTAACAATAAAAACAATATTGATTCATAATATTTCCTAAAACCCACCCTGAAGAAATTCTCTAGGGCCTTTTATATTAACAGAAGAAACAGGCTTAGCAGTATCGCTTCTTCCAAAAATGATCTGGCAGAAAACAATATCCTGCCCGGAATTCACGTTTCTTCATTTGCGAAAATAAACAAACACAAGTTCATTTCCTCCCAAGTTTTCTCAAGATCCTTTCTCCTGATTTATCTCTCAGAAATCAATTTCTCATAACCTCTTTACTTACTTTGATGAAAAAGACCAGACAGATGCTTGTAAAGGTGGAAATGAAACATTTTAAGAGCTAACTCATGTCATGTGGATGTTTCATGACTAAGTCTGAAGGAGCTTAATGAAATTCTCCATAGTAATTATTTCTGGCAACTGCTTTCATACATGACTGGATAATTCTCATTATTTTGCTTATGTACATTTATTATGTTTCCTACAACAGATATATATTACTCATGAAATAAAACACCTGAAATTCAAAGTGAAAAGTATGGTGCTTTTAATGTTTTAGCCAATATACTTTTCTCAGAACTTGTGGCCATTTTCATCATGTTTTTATGGGCTTGGTTCTTGACTGACATTACTTTATTGAATTCTCCTAACAATATCTACTCACATTACCCATTATATCATTGAGGAAGAAAAAACCCAAATATTTTAACAAATGTGTCTATTTTAGTCAGCTTTTTCATCTCTGTGACCAAAAGACCTGATAAAGACAATAGGGGTTTTCCTTTTTCTAGCTCATGTAAATATGATATTCATGCATATGCAAAGGGCCTTTGCTATCCATGGATTTCATTAACATATTAAAGTTGTTAACCATGCCACAGGGACACCAGTGAAGCATCCGGTGGAATTATGAACCTAGGGCTTCAGTGTTTTATTCCAAATGAATCCCAGGCAGACCATTTCCATATTCATGCTCATCATCCTTTGCTCTGATTATGTTTGAGTGAGTGATAAGGGAGTGTCTTCTATAAAGACCACATAGAAGAGGAAAATTTATTTGGACTCAAGGCTTCAGAGGTCACAGTCCATAGACTGTTGACTCCATAGTTTATGGACTCAAGGTGAGGCAGAACATCATGGTGGAAAGACATGGCAGAGGAGAGCAACTCAGGACATAGCAACAAGAAGCAGAGAGCAAGAGAGAGCTCTGTTCACCAGTTACAAATTATATACCTCAAAGGCACACCCTCAGTGACCTTCCTCCTCCAGCCATACCCTACCTGCCTACAGTTACCACAGGTCAATCCATATCAGGGATTAAGCCACTGATTAGGTTATAACTCTCACAACCCAATCATCTCACCTCTGAGCATTCTTGCATTGTCTCTCATTTGAGCTTTTGGGAGACACCTCATATCCAAACCAAAACAAGATTGAAGTCTCACAGCTAGGAAGAGGTAATGCCAGCATTTGGCCATTATTAAAATGAGAGTTTCAGTTTTTAATCTTCTTATATACATAGGTGGCAAAGCAATTATTTGAACTCAGTTTGTCTGATCAAAATCTGTTTTTAAACCACATTTACTCCATCAGACAACTCCCCAAAATGAAAACCTCAGAGGCTGACTAATGTGGTTTCTTTTTGAAGGTACAGCTAAACTGAGGCAAATTTTACTGAAAATGTCCATATAGTTGGTTAATTTATATTCACTTTTTATTGTATGTAGATTTCTAATATTTTTCAATTCTGTATCATTTAAACTTCCTTAATTTGAGTAAATTCACTAAATATTTCTAAAAAAAAATACAAAACAAAAAAACTAATGAGAAAAAAAAATAGTATTTTCCCTGCCAATTGAATGGCCAATCTTTTGTTCTTTCTGAAATTGATGAATTTTATGAGATAAGAGTTCAGGCTTTCTGATCTCAGAACAACCATAAATGATACCTTTGTTTGGAAAATTTTAAGGGCACTTTCCAAAGTTACTAAATGATAAGACAATATGTGAGAGATGGGGAAAAATGATCACAATGATAACAGAGGGACATTAGTGAATCCCAAGATATGGCCAATTAATATAATTACATTATGCATTAATAAGCAAATATAGAAGAAATAATTTAAAATAGACATTTTAGAATATCTACTATTCTAAATATTTGTAGGCAGCACTTGAAGCTCTTAAGTGTCTCTGGGCTACCATCTAATAACCATTAATTGCCTTTTAAGCCAAACATATTTTGACCTCCTTTGAGATTTAAAAACTTGTCACTAAAACCTTTCCCTACCATGCTTATATTTCCCCTTCTCAGATGTTGGTTTTTGCTTTATTAAAAAAAAAATCTACTTATTTTCATTTAGTTCGGGTTGAGAGGCAAGAAGGGCTCGCCCCTCTTTTGTGGGGTTCCAGCACTGATGTCAAGTTTAACTGAATAGTTCAGGGAATGAATCTGATAGCAATAAGCATGAATCAGTCCAACTGCCGAGGAACAGATTATAAAACTGGTCATGTGTTTTTAAAGCAGTCCTAGGTTTCAATTTTGGAAAGTTGGATTTAAGAGTAAAATCAATGCCTGGAGGCTAATGGAGAAAGAATAAAGTCTTACCTGCTCTGCCTTCATCATATTAAATTTCCACCATCTCCAGCCTCAATTTCAAGCAGAATTAACTTGAGAATGAGACATTCAGGAGACCAGGGAATTGACAAAGAAGAGGGAACCCAACTCATTGCTTCAAACTGTATAGCAGTGGCTGGGGAGGACATGTTGCCAATTTGATAAGCAAATCAGTTCTACTCTGAAGCCCATCACAGTTCTGAGCAGAACAATTTTGCATTTTATTATTGTTGATTTCTTGACCTGGAGCCAAAATAAGCCCCTGAACTGAGTATGCAGTTTTGTGTCTAAGGCATTTCAGTGTCTCCACCGTGTCAAAGAAAAACACGTACTTTCCCCCTGTTGCTATGTATATTGGCAAATATCCTATCCAAAGAATTGTGCTCCAAGAACTCTGGAAACACCTGCCAGCAGAAAACTTGGGAGCTTTGTTTAAACAAGTGTACCTGCCAACTTTCCAGTACTGTTGATTTTGCAGAAATGAAAAAAAAACGTGGACTATTTTAAAATCTACTTGATGGATAACAGGAATGGATCCATGGAGATGAGGCATGGAATGTGCTTAGAATCATGTTTACCTTTTATTTTCTACTTTTTTTTTTTAACATAATGTAGTCTGAGCCCTGTGCAACAAAGCTGTAGTGCTAATCTCCCTTCAGCACTGGGTCTACCAAGTGGCTGTGAATACTGAGAATATTTGGGCTGGAATTCAAGACACTTGGCAGAGCAGTGTTTTTAAGAAACACTGTGGTAATCCAAAGCAACTAGGCTCTGTGACAGGTATAAGCATAAAAACATGTCCTGTAGGTTATCATGAGTATGCAGATTCTTTCTATAGTATCTTCTACAGAATAGTACTGATTGCCCAACTTGGACATTCTCAAGCATTCTCAAGTCTTGGAGAGTAATTCCAAATCTGAATGTTAATTAGCCTCTACCATAATAAACAGTTCTGATCTCAACTCCTCTTGTCCTATTAACTATCATCGATGAACATCCAATAAGCAAGGTGTTCTCTTGGATTATTAAATAAAGGTATATGGATGTATAAGTCTTAATAACATAGAAATGCATACTCAGGACAATAGGATTTAGTGTCATTTGATTTTAATCCCCATAACTAGTGTGTGGTTATTTGAACATAACTGAACTGAAATTGGGGGAATTGGAAAGACACCTTACAAAACATTAGGAGGTCACACTAAACTTCAGTTGTTTCCTTGACTGAGCAGGATAGGGTGAAGCTTTCTAGACAGGATCATTGTTCTGCTCCAAAGGCACATCCATCTGAAGATGCTATCCTTTGCTTGACTGGAAGGCAGAAAGTTGAAAACCTCTTTATCAGTTTGTTCTGCTGGCCTACCAGGAACAGGTCCAAACCATTCTGAGTTTCTTAGGAAAGTTACTTTGATTCTGAGTTCCTCAGTTTTCACATCTATACAATCCAAGAATTAGTTTGAGTGTCATTTAGCTATCACATTAATACCACCCCACCTGCAAAACTCGGGAACTTAAAGCAACAACCATTTGTTCTCATGAGACTCTCTGTCGGTAGGGGTGGCTCAGCTTCAGGCCACTATGGCTGGGGTGGCTTTTCTTGACACTGAGGATCTACAGGTCAGATCTGTCCCACTTGCCATTGACTAAACAAGTCACTTGACTGACCCTTAAGTCAAGGAGTGAAGAACTAGATTCCATTCATGAAAAGGCATGGCCGGGGTTAATGGAAGGAAGAGTAAAGAATTGGGGTCAATAATTCAATCTACCCCAGGCTAGTTCAGTGTGTTCTAAATTGGGGGGTTCTTATACCCTGCCATAGAGATTTATCAAATAGAATATGTTACAGTATCCCCACATTTTAAGAAAGGAAATCTATTTGTTATCTATCTATCTATCTATCTATCTATTATCTTTCATCTTTCTGCAGATCGCCTAGGGAACTCCTAAAAAATTGATTTTTGGAATTAGTACATTTAAGCATCAAGTTGGGAGCTTGTAAAAATTTAGATCCTATGGTTATTTCTAATACACTCTGATATAGTAGAACTGAGGTGAGTGGTCTAGGAAATTCCATTTTATTTTATTTTTTTTTTTTTTTTTTTTTTGGATTTTTTTTTTTATTGTGGGTCGTTCAAAACATTACAAATTTCTT
>NW_026000241.1:21873970-21909588 GCF_001458135.2 Marmota marmota marmota
CAGGGTTCATGAAGCAGCCTCCGCGGGGCGGTTCCGGGAGCCGGAACTCGGGCGCCCCGCGCTCGGCGTTCGCTCCGATAGGCTCAGGTTCTTAGAAGCACCCAGGCGCAGAACCCTAGCAATCTGTTTGCAAGCCACAGGCGAATTGTAGCCTGGAATTACCTGATCTATGGCTGAATGAGTTGCGGTCAGTCGAAAACAGGGGACGTGACGTCAGTTTACCAAGATGGTGGCTGCTGGCCTCCTCTGTGGACTGACCGGTGTGTAGAACCGAGAAGGACCGTTTCCTTCCCCCGTCTGGAACCCAGAATTCAGCCCTGAGTACGGTGCTTGCGCGGCTGGCAGAAACTGCAGCGCTGTAACCCTGCGTCTCTATCCCAGCGCACACTGCAGACTCTAGCCGCGGGGCGATTTGCTGAATAAGCAGTTACCCTCCGTGCGACAAACCTCTCGCGTTTGAGTCCCCGTAGCCGATCCTCGTGCGATGGAAATCCTTCCTCCAGGTTCCGGAGCACCCCACTATTGCTGGAAATTCCTAACAAGATATCCTTTAGCCGTCCTGACTTGTCATACTCCCACACAGTGAAGCAGCACACGGGGGTAATGCACTCCCCTCGCCGCCATCTTCCCACTCCCCGGAAATTCCATTTTAAATCAAACTCCTAGTACAGGGGCTATGCGAATTTTGGATATTCTAGAATCCCAGAATTCTAAGCAGCACCTCTATTTTGACAGCAAATATAGATATCATGTACTAGCACCATTTTACTGAGTCAGACAACATGTCAGTTGAAATAAATTACTGTTGCTATCCCAGCTGCCACATCCGACAGGGACCGAGACCCCTAGCCCCAGCCAATGCAATTAGAGAAGGTAAAAGCAGGAAAGAATAAAGAGTATCTCACCAATGTCTGGATACTACAAGACTTATCTCAAGAACTAAAGGCAAGTTCTGATTCTTAGCATTTGTTTTAGAAGGTTAGTATTAACATGTAGGTATCCCAGGCCTTGAAAACCTCAAGTGAAACTTCAGTCATTTGATGTATCAACCAAGATTATACCAGGGAAGCAGAATCAGAAGAGAATACATGTATGTATGCACGTATGTATGTACCTCTTCTTCTATCTATGCAAACATTAGTATGTGTGATTTGGAAGTTGGCTGTGCAGGTCTGCAGTCCATGGGGTGGCCACAAGGAAGGGTAGGCTAAGAACTGTTGGGCAGAACAGAAAGAATTTTTTCCTCCTCTGGGAAATCACACTTGTATTAAGGTCTTTCAATGGAATGAATCAGGTCCAAGCAGATTAGAGAGGATAATCTCCTTCACTCAAAATTAATAGATCACAGGTGCTAATCACATCTACAAAATAAAGGTATTTTGTAGCAAAACTTAGTTTGGTGTTCGATTGAATAACTGGTATAATAACTTTGCTGAATTGACAGGTAGAACTGACCATCATACTTGAGGATTTTCTCTTTTTGATCTGAGTGACATTTGTGTGTCACCTATATTCTTATGTAACATTTTTAATGAACTCATTTTTTTCTTATATTTAGGCTCCTTGTATGTAATAATAACTATGAAATTTATGTTTTGCTGTGCAACTAGTTATGTGCATTTTAAAAATAAAAATTATGACTATTAGAATTGTTTATCTGTATTCTACATTAAAGAATTTACCACACCCTCTTGGAAATTCTAGACTAGTTCATCAAATCAACTGTCAGAGAGCTGGATTGAAGCTGGGTTGCTACCAAGATGATAAAGAAAGAAGTTATTCTATCTTATATTTGATAAAGGAGCTAAAAGCATGCAATGGAGGGAGGATAGCATCTTCAACAAATGGTGCTGGGAAAACTGGAAATCCATATGCAACAAAATGAAACTGAATCCCCTCCTCTCGCCATGCACAAAAGTTAACTCAAAGTGGATCAAGGAGCTAGATATCAAATCAGAGACTCTGCGTCTGATAGAAGAAAAAGTTGGCTCCGATCTACATATTGTAGGGTCGGGCTCCAAATTCCTTAATAGGACACCCATAGCACAAAAGTTGATAACAAAAATCAACAAATGGGACTTACTTAAACTGAAAAGTTTTCTCTCAGCAAGAGAAACAATAAAAGAGGTAAATAGGGAGCCTACATCATGGGAACAAATTTTTACTCCTCACACTTCAGATAGAGCCCTAATATCCAGAGTATACAAAGAACTCAAAAAATTAAACAATAAGAAAACAAATAACCCAATCAACAAATGGGCCAAGGACCTGAACAGACACTTCTCAGAGGAGGACATACAATCAATCAACAAGTACATGAAAAAATGCTCACCATCTCTAGCAGTCAGAGAAATGCAAATCAAAACCACCCTAAGATACCATCTCACTCCAGTAAGATTGGCAGCCATTATGAAGTCAAACAACAACAAGTGCTGGAGAGGATGTGGGGAAAAGGGTACTCTTGTACATTGCTGGTGGGACTGCAAACTGGTGCGGCCAATCTGGAAAGCAGTATGGAGATTCCTGGGAAAGCTGGGAATGGAACCACCATTTGACCCAGCTATTGCCCTTCTTGGACTTTTCCCTGAAGACCTTAAAAGAGCGTACTACAGGGATACTGCTACATCGATGTTCATAGCAGCACAATTCACAATTGCTAGACTGTGGAACCAACCCAGATGCCCTTCAATAGATGAATGGATAAAAAAAATGTGGCATTTATACACCATGGAGTATTACGCAGCACTAAAAAATGACAAAATCATAGAATTTGCAGGGAAATGGATGGCACTAGAGCAGATTATGCTTAGTGAAGCTAGCCAATCCCTAAAAAACAAATACCAAATGTCTTCTTTGATATAATGAGAGCAACTAAGAACAGAGCAGGGAGGAAGAGCAGGAAGAAAAGATTAACATTAAACAGATACATGAGGTGGGATGGAAAGGGAGAGAAAAGGGAAATTGCATGGTAATGGAGGGAGACCCTCATTGTTATACAAAATTACATATAAGAGGTTGTGAGGGGAATGGGAAAATAAACAAGGAGAGAAATGAATTACAGTGGATGGGGTAGAGAGAGAAGATGGGAGGGGAGGGAGGGGGGATGGTAGAGGATAGGAAAGGTAGCAGAATACAACAGTTACTAATAGGGCATTATGTAAAAATGTGGATGTGTAACCGATGTGATTCTGCAATCTGTATTTGGGGTAAAATTGGGAGTTCATAACCAACTTGAATCTAATGTATGAAATATGATATGTCAAGAGCTTTATAATGTTTGAACAACCAATAAAAAAAATTAAAAAAAAAAAAAAAGAAAGAAGTTATTTTGATAAGCATAGAGAGTCTCCAGGTGGGAGCTGAACAAGACTTGGAAAAACCCAAGAAGATCTTTTCTGTTTAGAAACAGCCTTAGGAAAACCTGGGGGGCGGGGTTGGATGTTGGACATCTGTGCTGACGATGGAAAATGGAAGAAGGCTAAGCGATTTTTTGACAGTTTCATATATTTTTGAGGAATGACTTTAGCTGCTTGTGTGATAACTTTCAGAAAGGCTCTGTTGAAAAGAACTTGAAATAATTGAGTTCATCAAGCCAAAGAGACAGAAGATACAAAAGAAACAACCTTTGCCCTTAAAATCCTTATAGTCTAGCAGCAAAAAGGAATTTCAAAGGATGAATGCAGACTGTGGAAGATGTGGCAAGGGACCTGTAGAGGTGTTTGAGGAAAGGGTGGGGTGTTCAGCAGAGGCTGCCTGGAGGAGATGTCCAAGTTGGGGCTCAACAGGAATTACCCTGGTGAAGGAGCATATGGGGCATGAGAAGGGGGAATATTCCATGTAATATGAAAGCATGAGACAAACCCAGGCTTGAACCTGCATTTTGTGTGTGTGTGTGTGTGTGTCTATGTGTGTGCTTTGTGTGTGTAGCAGACAGGCTGGAGTGGATACAACAGAGTTAAGTGAGGAAGTACTTAACTTTCACACAGGGTCACTCCATTGCAAAACTTTGTCGGTCACTATTCTCAAAGATGTCCAGGCTCATTTCAAGTCTTTAGGACCACAGGCTGCTGAGGCGGAGGCACGGAGGATGGGATGGTGGCGAACTATGTTGGAGAGCTGGGCAGAAGCCAGGTCATTGTGAATTCTTAATTCTGCAATAAGGAATTTAACCTTTATGCTACAGAGCAGTTCTGCATTTCCCAATGAGCAGATCAAGCACATACTTAAGACATCAGTGAGTCAGAAGGGCAATAATTTTTATTTTGAAATGGTTTGTAAATTGTTTAGGTATCAAAGCAGTCATTTTAGGGGAAAAATAAAACCCCCGAAAACCAACCACTGGGTTTTCTTACACTTGTTCAGAATTTTGGCATTGCTTTCATTTTTGAATTACATAGAGCAGGATGTGGGTAAGGTAGGAAGCAGTGTACGCTTGTCAGTATTTTGGGCAACTAAGATTTCTAAGTCCCTCTTTTTAAACATCTGCAGCCTTTGAAGAGGGTTAACATGAATGGATATAGAAGAGAGGACCTGGGGACCAGGGCGAGGTTTTGGTGTCAGATAAAATAAAGTAGTGCTTTTTCATATTCCATGACCACTGAGAAGTGCATACAAATAGTATCCTGGTATTATGAAGTTTTAAAGTTACTCACGGAAAATTATACTAAATCAATCCTAGTTCCTGCAGGAAACAAGTGGCACATTCAAATGGAATAATTCAGGAGAATTCACTAAAAGGACTATTTATTGAATTGGAACTAGAATTATTTTGGTTTAAGGGAAAACAGTAGGGAATATTCTGGAACTAGCATGAAAGAGCAAAGGGTGGGAGCAGGAAGCAGAGTCTTGAGAGCCCAGCTGAAGTTTTGTAAGAGAACGTCACCAAACCAACCTTTTAGTAGAGGAACACACCCAACCTGTGCTAACCCAGCATGAGGGAGCCATGAGAATACATACCTTATCCTTCTTCTTCTTCTTCTCTTGCCTTCTGAGTTTCTAGCAATGTCTCCTGTTGAGCTGAACTCAAATGACATCCAGGGGTGTTAGATTGTACTGTGATGAATCCATAGAGCTCAACTTCTGTGGAGGGAGAGCAGGATGAAGAAGGATGGCAGGTGGATCCAGAGAGGCAAACAGAAAGTACCAGGCATAGATACACATTATAAGCAAACATTTTTAAAATAATTACTGTCTGCACCAGGGGTCTGCAACTATGGCCCGTGGTCCAAAGCCAGCTTGCAACCTGTCTTACAAATTAATGTTTATTGGAACATAGCCATACCATATTATTTAGCATTTACTATCATCTGTGGATGTTTGTGGTCTCCAATAGCAGAACTGAATAGTGTCAACAGACTGTCTGGTCTTCATATCTGATCCTTTACTGAAAACCTTTGTCAACCTTTGCTCTACCCAATAAAAAAGTAGACATTCACTTCCAAAAACAGTTTCATAGAAACAACAACATATTCCAGAGATGCTCTCATTACTTGCCCTCTGCTGTCATTAACTCTATATGACTTTCAGTCTTAACTTTTCTGTAGACACACACACACACACAGTATTTACTGTATTAGAATCTCTACAAATTTGGAAATAATAAAAGTAACCAGCAAGTCATCTAGGGTGGCATATTTATGTGTTTTTTCTTAATATACCTGGTTCCTAGGATTTTAAAAATTATCTAGAATACTGATTTTAATTTTAATATTTGTTATTTATTTATTATACTGAGGATTGAACTTAGGGGTGCTTTACTAAATCATTAGCTCTTTTTATTTTTTATTCTGAGGCAGGGGCTTGCTAAGTTGCCCAGACTATACTTGAACTCGCCAAAGTTGGTCTTGAACTTGTGATCCTCCTGCTTCAGCCTCCCAAGTATCTAGGATTACAGACGTATGCCACCAAATAACTAGACTCTCGCATTTAATTATGTAAGGGCATCTCACCCATGGCAAATATGATTTTGACTTTGTATTAACATTGGCAAATATGATTTTGACTTTGTATTAACATGATAACATGCATTATTTTCATTTTAATCTCCATGTATTTTGGAGATTACTGGAGATTATCCATTGGAACTTCATTTCATTTTAATCTCCATGTATTCATGAATGTAATATGATTTTTGCCACAGATGGACGAGAAAGATCTAAAAGCCAATAATTGACTATTTTCTGTTCTTCCATTGATGTTTGAAACAATTGGAGAAAGGGAGATAGGGAGGTAGAAAGAGGAAAAGAGAGATGGAGGGAGGGAAGGAAAGAAGGAGGGAGACAGAGTTGATTGTGTAAGTACAGGAATGTTAAAGGAATATTAAAGAATTGTACTTCATAGATTGTATTAATGCACCTGTGAGTTTTGTTTCCAAGTCATTTTGCCCTCCCCCTTTTTTTTCGGGGGATGGTACTGCAGATTGAATTCAGGGGCACTTGACCACTGAGCCACATCCCCAGCTCTATTTTGTATTTTATTTAGAGACAGGGTCTCACTGACTTGCTTAGTGCCTTACTGTTGCTGAGGCTGGCTTTGAACTTGCAATCCTCCTGCCTCAGCCTCCAGAGCCACTGGGATGATAGGTGTGTGCCACCATGCCTGGACCCCTTCTGTTTTTTAATGAATTCATATGAAAGCTCTTGGATGCTGCTCATGTAGATCTAAGCCTGCAGTTTTCTTAGTGCTGTGTGGTCCCACATTTCCACCACAGTTGAAACAAGTTTTATTTTATGTTACGGTAGAACAGAGAAAAGACTAAACTTGAAGTTGCAAAGTCTGTCATGTAGCCACTCTTCAGCAGTTGCTCGTAGAAAGAGTGAAGAAAGATATGACTGGAAGGAAACAGAAAGCCAGCGTGTGGGCACCCATAAGAAGACTCTGCATCCTGGAAGTGTACGCGGAAATGACATTCTTCATAACCACATGTGAAGGATGGCATGTCATGAAACACTGTGAACAAAAAGTGCAAATAAAAGCTGAATTCTGTGTCTGTGTTTGAGTGTCATCAAATTTCTACAGCAATGAATAGGAAAAAACCAAACAATCCAATAGACCAAAAGGAAAGTTTAGAGAAAATGAAATAAAAGTGAAATTTAAATAATGAGGAAATCCTCATTTTTACTTATAATTATTATTCAGGGAATCTGATGTTTGAAAAAAAATATTTGAAGTAAACTGTTATTAAGATTCCCTGAATTATAATTATGAAATAATAGTGTTCATCTTTTCCACTAATCTGCTTTGATTATGAATACTGTTGGGAAGGTATGGGAACAGGTATTCTAATGCATTAATGTGTGTGAGTGTAAATGATTACATCCTTTGTGGAGAAAAATTAGAAATTTGTTTTTAGTATTTAAGAGGACACATAGTCTAAGACCATAATTCCTAGGATTCCACTCCTAGGAATTTTACTAGGCTTCTGCAATAATGAACAGTATGTACATTGTTCTGTTGTCATAGCAAAATTAACATCACTTGTTAGGCTCTGGAAGGTTAAGACATTAGGATGCAATGAAAAAATGCATTTGTCAGTACACAGGTTCGAATACATTAAAAAATTATCAAAAATTGATAAACCCTTAGCCAAGCTAACAAAGACAAAGAGAAAACTCAAATTACTAAAATTCGCCATGAAAAAGGAAATATCACAACAGGCCATTACAGTAGGCTTTAATTCAATATGACTCTTACGGTTATAAGAGGAAGAGATACAGACACATGTTCCCACAGAGAGACCATATGAGCACACAGCAAGAAGGGGACCATCACAAACCAACAACAAAGGCCTCAGGGGAAACCAACCCTTCAGACACCCTGATCTCAGAGTTCAAGCCTCCAGAACTGTGAGAAAATACATTTCTGTTGTGCAAGCCACCTAACCTGTGATATTTGGTTATGACAGCTCTAACAGTTGAAGGCAATAGGTAGTCAACCTCCCCCAACAAATACCAAAATAGGGAAAGGGAGGGGTCTTCAATGTGCCATTCTCTTTTGAAGGTCACTAACCCTTGCCTTAGTATGAGTTAGGAAGAATACAAAGAATGTAATATTAGGAAACTATTAAAAGTGTACAGTAGCTATACATTTACTGAAATGGAATAATTTTGGAGAAGTATGTTGCAAAAATCCAACAGGAAGTCAGTGAACAAGGAAGCCTGGGTGGGATGGTTCTTAGTAGTCAACATCCCAGAGACCTCCATGTGCAGAGAGGAGGAGGCTGAATCACAGAGGGAGTAAGGTAAGTGAAGAAAAAAAAAAAAAAAACTCACATTCTTACAATCATGTCTTTCACGGTGGTGTTGCTGTGAAAATCAAATATGGCGGACTGCTTAATAAACACAGTGTGTAATATGACTGAAAGGCTTATTCATTAGCCTGTTGGATTGATTCTTGGCTCAAGGTCCTTAATGATTCCATGTGAGATTTATTTTCCCTTATCAATTAAATGAATGTGACATACCTTAAAATATTTGGGAGGAGTAGAAAGGGCTGAGAAATTTGAGCAAGAATCATCCACACAGTCACCTAAGACCTGCCAATCATCCTCCTTCATTATTGTGTTTCTTTAAAAAATTCTGAGCTAAAATAACTCTGACCCCAACTCAGAAAGCATGGGACAAAAGGTCACAAAAAAAGAAAGCAAGAGATGAGTAAACAGTGCGCGACCTTGTTGCTGCTTTGGATTTAGACTGTTCTGGTAGACAAAAATCATCTACTTCGCTTTTTAACCCTGATCAAATGCTGTGTGGGAACTTTCTCAAATGCTATATTTACCATGAGTCATATTTTGACCTACCCTGTAACTGGAAGTCACTTCTCAATTTCCTGAAATATTTCCAACACTTTCATCTTTTATTTCTTATGTGCTAAATCTTACCTTTTATCCCATAACAATGTCTTGGAGAATTTAGAGATACATTGCAAAGAGGATGTAAGCCTGTGAGTAACCTTCCCAAGTGCCTTCTCTGAGAAGTTATTCAGTAGGTGTTCAGGGCTGAATTGTGGCCACCTCAAAATTCACCCTGATGCACACACCCTGATTCCCAGTAACTCTGAATGTGACTATATTTGGAGATTGCCCATTTAAAGAGGTAATTAAGTTAAAATCATGTCATTACAGTAGGCTTTAATTCATTATGACTCTTAAGATTATAAGAGGAAGAGATAGAGACACATGTTTCCACAGAGAGACCATATGAGCACACAGCAAGAAGGGGACCATCACAAACCAACAACAAAGGCCTCAGGGAAAACCAACCCTTCAGACACCCTGATCTCAGAGTTCAAGCCTCCAGAACTGTGAGAAAATACATTTCTGTTGTGCAAGTCACTTAGCCTGTGGTATTTGATTATGACAGCTCTCACAGTTGAAGGCAATAGGTTTTTTTTTTTTTTTTTTTTTTTAAAACCAACATAGTTCAACTGCTGGTCCTAATACGTGTCTAAACTTTGTGGAATCAAAGTTTAGCTCCTAGAAAGTCTATATCTGGAACAACTATTTGGGACTAGAGTATTCTCACCTTTGAAGAGGAAGTTAATAGAAGTCACTCCCAATTGACATTCAATAAAGGTAAAATTCTTAAGAATTTTAGGAGTTTGCATGCTGATTTCAAACATCAGCTCCACTTCCTACTATTGGATGACATTGACTAATTTATATAATTTTCTACACAATAGCTTTCTCCTGTGTAAAATGTGCATAATAATAGTTCCCAGGGCTGGGGATGTAGCTCAAGTGGTAAAGCATTCGCGTGGCATGCACTGGGCGCTGGGTTCGATCATCAGTACCACATAAAAATAAAACAAAGATGTTGTGTCCACCGAAAACTGAAAAATAAATATTAAAAAATTCTCTCTCTCTCTCAAAAAAAAAAAAAAAAAAGTTCCCAACCATATGTGATTATCATGAGAATTAAATGAGATGGTCCATAGGAAGTGTAGAGAATGTTGGGTAGCCACAGTAAGCACTCAAACTTTTCTTTATAGAGGTCTTCTATACTACAGCTAGTTATAAACTAGTGTGAAATAATTTGGAGAGTATTGGTGTAAATTCTTCTTTGAAGGTCTATTAGAACTCCGCTGAAAGTTTGTCTGGTCCTAAGCTTTTCTTTCTTGGTAGGCTTTTGATGGCATCTTCTATTTTATTGATTGAAATTGAGCTGTTTAAATTTTCTATGTCCTCCTGATTCAATTTGGGTAGGAAATATGTCTAGAAATTTGTAGATATCTTCAAGATTTTCTATTTTATTAGAGTATAAATTTCAAAATAGGTTCTGATTATTGTCTGTATTTTAGTAGTGTCTGTTGTGATATTTCCTTTTTCATGGCAAATTTTAGTAATTTGAGTTTTCTCTTTATCTTTGTTAGCTTGGCTAAGGATTTATCAGTTTTATTTATTTTTTCAAAGAACAAACTTTTTTGTCTTGTTGATTTTTTTGGATGTTTTTTTTTTGTTTCAATTTCATTGATTTCAGCTGTGATTTTAAATATTTTCTGTCTTCTACTGCTTTTGGTAATGGCTTGTTCTTCTTTTTCTAGGGCTTTGAGATATAACATTAGGTTATTTATTTGTTGACTTTCTAGTCTTTTAATGAATGAGCTCAGTGGAATTAACTTTCCTCTTAGTACTGCCTTCATAGTGTCCAAGAGATTTTGATATGTTGTACTTCTATTCTCATTTACCTCTAAGTATTTTTTAAATTTCATCTCTAATTGCTTCTGCTATCCTTTGGTCACTCAATAGCATATTAGTCTCCAGGTATTAGAGTAGCTTCTATTTTTATTTCATCATTGATTTCTAATTTTAGTCCATTATGATATGATAAGATGCATGAACTATTTCTATTTTTTTGTATTTGCTAAGAGTTGTTTTGTGGCCTAAGATATGGTCTATTTTAGAGAAGGATCTGTGTGCTCCTTAGAAGAAAGTGTATTCAGTCTTTTATGGATGAAATTTTCTATATGTCTGTTAAGTCTGAATTATTAATTTTTTTGTTCTATAGCTTATTTATTTAGTTTTTGTCTAGATAATTTATTCAGTGGTGAGAGAACTGTGCTAAAGTCACCCAGTATTATTGTGTTGTGATCTATTTGATTCCTGGAGTTGAAAGAATTTGTTTGATGTATGTAGATGCTTCATTTTTAGGGGCAAAGTATTTATGATTGTTAGCAAAAGAAATAATCAAGAACATGAAGAGAGAGCCTACAGAATGAGAGAAAATTTTTGCTTCCTGCACCTCAGATACAGCATTAATCTCCAGGATATAGTAAGAACTCAATAAACTTAACACCAAAAACCAAATAATCCAAACAGTAAGTGGGCTAAGGAACTGAACAGACACTTCACAGAAGAAGAAATATTATTGGTCAACAAATATATTTAAAAAATGTTCAACATCACTAACATTTAGGAAATGAAAATTAAAACTAAACTGAGATTCCATCTCATTCTAGTAAGAATGGCAATTACCAAGAATACAAGCAACAATAAATGTTGGTGAGAATGTGGGGGGAAAAAGTGCACTCATACATTGCTGGTGGGACTGCAAATTGGTGCAACCACTATGGAAAGCATTCCTCTGAAAACTTGGAATGAAACCACATTTGACCAGTTATCCTACTCCTCAATATGTACCCAAAGGACTTAAAATCAGCACACTATAGTAACATGGCCACATCGATGTTTATAGCAGCTCAATTCACAGTAGGTAAACTATGAAACTAACCTAGATGCCCTTCAACAGATGAATGTATAAAGAAAATGTGGTACATATACACAATGGAATATTCCTCAGCCATGTATAACTAAAAAGAACAAATGAAAAACATTTAAAAAATAAACTAGTGTTATTGTGACAATCACAAAAAGAACAAATCAGTGTCTATTTCAGTTGATCCTATAATTGATAAATACTGTCTTGTAGTCTAATTTCCATTTTCAGAATCAAAAAGTAGAATCTGGCTGCAAGATGAGGAGGACTCTGGGTCACTTGTAGAGAAACACAGACTAAACATCTACAAGTTTTATGATGAATCATAACTGAGGGGCAGACAGCTGGATGTCCCAGCATTTGGAGGGTTAGATTGGGATCCAACACCAGAGTTCACCTTATGGGAAAGTGATATTATCATTCACATTCCATGCTGATTTAGTTTTCTCTGGAAAGAGCTAGGTGGTTGAGAAATAAGATGATCAGCAAGGACCTCAGATGCTGGCTCACCCTAGAATTTGCATTTGGGTTTCCTTTTGGCTTTGGAGGTGTGGAGGGAAGTGAAGAATGTCATTAACACCCATAACCTGATCTCTATAAGAAAAACATCAGATTGCCTGAAAGGAAAAAAAAAAATGATCTGTTTCTTAGTCTCTTTCAAGTAGGAATAGTTGTTATATTGTATGAGATAATAGGTGTTCGAACACTGAGACCAACAAGGCCTAGCGCACATGGTAATAACATGGTACTTTCTTTTATTTTTTAAAAATATTTTAAAAGATTTGTACCAATTAGTTATATATGACAGTAGAATGCATTTGGACATGTCGTACATAAATGGAGTGTAACTTCTCATTCATCTGGTTGTACATGATGTGGAGTTACACAGGTCATGTAATCATATATGCACAATCGTAATAATGTCTGATTCATTCTACTATCATGTCTACCCCCATGACCTCTCTGCTTCCTCCATTCCCCTCTGTCTAGTCCAAAATAGCACCTGGTATTTACTGCTTCTCTGTCTCTCAAACTATTTTTTTTTTGATAGACAAGTATCATTAAAAAAAACATTTTTGTAGTTGTAAATGGACAGAATGTCTTTGTTTATGTTTATGTGGTGCTAAGGATTGAACCCAGTGCCTCACACATGCTAGGCAAGTACTCTGCCACTGAGCTACAAGCCCTAACCCTCTCCCAAACTATCGACATCTACTGTCTTCTAGTTTTTCTTTATGTAGCAGGAAATACCTTCAGAACCATGAATTTCATTTAATGAAATCTGCCAGGTGCTGCTTAATTTTCTTAACAACCATGAAATATAGATAGTGTCCCTATTCTATAGGGTCTCAGAGAGAGTGATCAACTTGCCCAAGCTATCACAGTTGGTGAGTTGTGAAGCTAGGATTTAAATCCTGGTTTGCCTGGTGACAGCATCACCCATCTTTCATGCTGCCAAATGATAGTTCGTGTGAAAGGTCCCACATGTTCACCCCACGTATCTATTGAGTCATGAGGAACTAGTTGCCCGGTCTAAGCAGTGCTCAGAGATCTGCACCTTCCGTGCTAAGACGCACAACAGATTCTTCTCATAGCTGACACACACATGAAAATCAGAGCCAAGTTTCTGTCTCCTATTCTGAGTAGCCGACTTCCTGCTATCAGACCTGTCTGTCTGTGAAATATAAATACCTGCTGATATGTCTGCTTTGCATCTATAGGCAGGAGTGGTGACGGCAGCAGCTGGGCTTGTTTCTCCCACCTTGCCTCTGACAGGGAAAGTGGTTGGGTTGTGAATCATGACGTGAATCAGAGGTCTATGATAACAGACAATATGAAAAGGTAGAGATGTTGCTACACAGAGTTCTCTGAACCTTCCTGGAAATGGCACTCTCTTCCAGAACCTTCAGTGTATGAAGATCATAAGGAGTTGCCAAGAAAAGCCCAGAGTCTCTAGCCCTACCTAGATCTCTGCTTTCCCTTTACCAGCAGCTCTGGGTGCTGTTGTTAATATATCTGCAATCTGTCTTTCAGCAACTGGATCTTTCCTGACTACTCCCTTTCTTCCCACCTCAATGTCACCCAAGTCCAGACCTGACTGATTTTCCAGTCTCTTGGAAGTAAGAATGGGCAACGTTCCGTGAGTGTGGGGCAGCCAGCTGTGACACACACATTCTTTCTTTCTTTTTTTTTTCTTTTCTTCTTGGATATGGAGGGGGACAATTGACTATGGTGGCCACACAAGACTGGGATCCTCAGAGTCTGTAAGAAAGAGATAATGCACCAAAGTATTCTAGGGCAACTAAATATGTTATTATTGTCTCTATTCAATCTCAAAATATTGACTTGACAACAGGCAGTGTTCTAGAACCTTAAGGATTTCGAGCTGGAAGAGGCAGACTTGAACTCTGCCCTCCCAAAGCAGCTGGTCCAGTAGAGGAAGCAAATAAGTAATCAGACTTGTGAAATCCAAAGGAGTTTGTGATGCAATAGAGGGGCTTGAGTGTGTTGGGGGAACTCAGAGGAGAGCTGTGATGCTTTCAGATTTTGGGGAAAGAGAAGACCTGCTGGAGTACTTCATGAGAGAGAAAGAGAGCAAAAGAGAGATTGAGAGAGAGAGAGAGAGAGAGAGAGAGAGAGAGAGAGAGAGAGAAAGTTTTGCATTGAGAGAGAATAGCCTTTTTAAAACCAGGAAGCAAGAGGGCATCTGGAAATTTCTCAGAACTAAAGGAAGTTGAGAATGAGTAGAGAGGCCTAGATGAGGCTGGGCAGATGCATGGGTTATTTTGAAAGCCAAGTTACAGAACTTGGGTTTTACCCCGTGTATGAGCAATGATGGCCAATAATAAGTTCTCAGCATGAACAATACGTATTACAACATGCATTACAGAAAGACCACTGTTGCTTTTTTTTTATGGAGAGAAGATAGAGGTAAAACAATTAGAGACAAAGAGAAGTAGACTGCACTAGAGATGGCATAGGGTGAAGAGATTTTTAGAAGGTCAAATAAATGGGCCTTGACACTTTGGTATTGGAGCAGAGGAGAAGGGGTGAGGGAGACTGAGAAGCCAAGGGTGATTGAGGTTCTCAGTTTAATGGTGAGGCCATTTATTGGATTAGGAAACAACAAGGAAGGTATGATTCAAGGAAAAACAAAATGAATCCAATTTTAGAAATCTGTGGTTTTGAGGGGTTCATAGAATGTCCCACAGAGCATTTGCATAGATGCTTCTAGATGCCCAGAAAGAATTTGGGCTGGATGTCTGACTGTGGGAGTCCCGGAAGGCAGAGACCACTGCTAAGTGATTTTGGATAAGAATATCCAGGAGGAACATGTAGAACAAGAGGTAAAAGGGGCCTAGGAAAGACACCCAGACCTCCACAGAAACGTCTGGACCAGGACTCTTGTCCAGAGACAGCACTGACGGTGAATAAGAAGGTTGCAACAATGATGATATTAGCAGCAGTTATTGAATGCTTCCTATTTTCCAGCTGCAGTATATTTTCTCTTATTTAAACCTCAAACAATTCCACAAGATGTGAATTATTATTCTGACTTTACAGATGAGGGATACAGCTCCGAGAATTCGAGTAAATTGTAGGAGTCATGTGATTAGGAAGGAGCAGAGTCCTCAGGAAGAATTATCTCCGCCCCCCCCCCCACATCCCCCAATTCAGGGCTTTCAAATACCATGTTTTCCAAAAGAGGTCTGATAGACTACCCCAAGAGCTACTCAACCTCCTCACATAAATTAACTTAGTTCTACTGTTCTTTAAGGTATGTTTAAGCACAATCTAATTCTTTAAAAATAATCAAGGAGTTATTCCTGCTAATGGTAGCTATATGTTTCCCCGTATATGAGATACTATTCCCTCATGAATAAAGGAACCACAGAGATTTACATCACAGAATCCTAGAAAAGAAGTGCTTAGAGATTAAATACCTAATCAAAATGTCTTGGTCTTCAATGGGGCAAGCTCGGAGCCCTACATTGCTTAAAGCACAAAATCATTGGTAGTTTACTGGTGCTCTTTGTATTTCTATCCCATTTTTGTTTGTTTGTTTCTCAGGGAAGAAATATGCCCATTGTGACCTAATCTAGCTCCTTGGTGGAAATGAGAAGTCATAGGTCAAGCTGGAAGAAGCCATGGTTCTGTCTCAATCCAATTCTGGATATTGTCTTCCTTGACCCCTCTGTATACACCTGGGTACTGAATACACACATAATAGGGATGGAGGTCATGACCTACAGCCCACATAGCTGGGGACAGCACATGCCTTGGCTTCCTTTCCCATGTTCCCTGGAGGTCATCTGATTTCATCTCTATTCCTCTTGTGAGCCGCTTGCACTTCTGTGAAAGGCAGATATATTTGGAATCAATTGCAGCTGCCAGTTACAGGAACCCTCCACAACACTTCTCCGTGGGAGAGCCATGTGAGGCTGACCTCGGGGACATCACTGTGCAGTCTCCTGTCAACTTTCAACAGACATTGCCAAGAGCAAAATATATTTGTGCCGCCTAGAAAGCCCGCTTTTGCAGTCCCTCCCCATGTCTCCTCTGACCTTGGTGAGGAGCAGCTTCCACGGGCAGTGTGGGAACACAGGATATAATGCCCTCCAGGCACCAGCTCTTCCTGAATTTAAGTTCCAGGTAATTTCACAAAGTTGGGGAGGAAAGGAAGGAAAAGGAGGAAGGAAATGAAGATTTACTGCTGCTTCTATGGGTCAGCAGTGGGGCACCTGCTTTGTATAAATAACCTCTTTGCATTCAGATAAAACGCCTATGAACATGATTCAACTATTTTTTTTTTTATAAGAAAACAGAGGCTCAGAGAAATAAAGTAATTTGCTTTTTTCAAAAGTGGGCAGCAAGCCAGATGTGATGGCACATGCCTAATAATCCCAGGGGCTTGGGAGGCTCAGGCAGGAGGATCACGAGTTCAAAGCCAGCCTTAGCAATTTAGTAGGGCCCTAAGCAACTCAGTGAGAACCTTCTCTAAATAAAATACAAAAAAGGGCTGTCAATGTGGTTCAGTGGTTAAGCACCCCCGGGTTTAATTCCTCATACTCAAAAAAAAAAATGTGGGTAGCACCTTGCCTTCTCATCCTTTCTTAATCAGAGTGGCTTCCTGCATTGGAGGCAATCACTATTCTACATTTGACGCTTCAGACCACCACCATTTTCATTAATGTAAAGCGACATTATTCACAGTTCATAGATATGGAAACAAAAGCCCATAGAGGTTAAGATTTCACTAAAGAATATCTGACTTATAAATGAAGCAGCCAGAATTAGAAATCGGATCTAACAATCGATACACAGGGAAGACTCTTCATAAATGGAATGTTCTTTCAGTTGTTCTTGGTGGCTCATCTTCCTAAAGAGGCCTTATTCCTCTATGTCCCAAATCATAATGATGGTAAGCATTTACTCAGTGCTTACATACAAGTGGCTGGGATGTTTGCTTTGAGTGTCTACTCTCCAGAGTAGCTGGAGAGGTCAATACCTTCATTACCACCATTTGACAAAAGAGGAAAGGGGAGCCCTGGAGAGCTTATAAAGCTTCTCCAAGGTCATGCTGATGATCAGGGCAGAGCTGGCCCTTTAACCCAGGGTCAGTATGCCAGACCCTTGACTCCCACATTGTCCATCTCTTGGATGATGTTCTCACAGCTCTGTGGTGTCTTACCCACTCCCCACTCCTATTCTGCTGCCTGTGCCCCTCTCAACTGCCCCCAATGTTGAAAGCACATTATTTCATTGTACTTAGTTATTTGTATCTCTCTCCATTTGGACCACGTGTTCTTTTGAGGATAGGAACTATGTCTTGCTTTCGTTTTGGAATGGAAGCAGCTCTTTGGCCTGGTGCCTAACATGAGAAGTAGTGCTGTCACTCAGGAGTGAGTGACAGTCCCAGGACTCTAGCAGAAAGATGTGGGCTTAGGGGGTCAAGACAGCAATGATAGAGCTTTCCAGGACATTTGTTCCATGGATTGAACAAAAACAATTATGTTGTAACATCTCTCCCATTGTCTTTAGTTTTTTTAGTTAGTTTGTGTGTGTGTGTTTTGGTTGTTTTCCAGGAGCATTAGGAAATGTGGGTTAGTGTTTCACTTTGTCACAATAATTAGGGGTCATTAATGGTTATAGTTTAGGAAAGTTATAACCGTCTAATGTGCAGGACAGGTTTGTGACTAAACTCTATAGGATAATTTCTCTTCTCCCAATCCTAAAGTGCTCTCATTCTAAACACTGGTTGTTGGATCTCTGTATTTGAGTCTGAAGAATCAATCATCCTAAAGGTCAAAGTATCCAGTAAAGCTGAGATTCTTCATTGCTTGTGAATGGATGCCGAAAAATCCCGAGATACTATGAGAAGGAAAAGATGGGTAAAGATAGCCTAAGACAGAGACCATAGGCCACAGCATTTTGTTTAATAATGTTCCTTTTCACTGTCTTCTCAAAATGGATGGCTATGGGGTTGTATTAGGAAGATGTACAGTTGGAAGGGAGTGTAATACTGGCCTAGGGAAGGCCATTCTGGCTCATGTAAGTTGCATCCAGCAAGAAATACCTCTGATATAGCATGGATGCACACTGTGGACCGTGCCCCCTATACTTCACTGGCATCTCAAGGATGCAAAAATCTTCCTAATTAACATTAGTCTTTGTTAGTCCGCAGTCACTTTTGTCTTTAAGATATTCTGGGACTCTTGAAGTGCTTCAAGCACTGAAAAGATGTTGTGTAATGTTAAAGTAAATAGAGGATGTAATGGAAGCAGGCAACATGGATGTCTACTGTGCTTTATTGTCCCCTGAATGCCCCTTGCCAGGCCTCCCTGATTTTGCAAACACTGTGGACCTCACTGGACAGTAGATATTTTTATTCACTTGGCTATACTTTAGATCCAGGCAAGTGAGTCACTTGCCCTCTTTTCAATTTACTTATTTATTTTTTTGGTGTGTGTGTGTGTGTGTGTGTGTGTGTGTGTGTGTGGTATTGGGGTGGGAACACAGGCCCTAGGGGCCTTGTGCATCCCAAGTATGCACTCTGCCATTGAGCTACACCCAGTCCTCATTCCTGAGTGATTGTGATGGAGAAAGGCCACCTCCATGTATCCCACAGGAGTTGTGATTCTCACTTCCCACTGTAGCTACAAGAAAACTCCTCTACCCTTCTTTCTCATTCCCAGCCCTAAAAATATTTCCTGTTATTTACAAACCTATAGAGACCAAAGAAGGGGTCATAGGGCAACAGAAGTTTCCTTACAGTTTTTTTTTTCACTATACATACTGTAAAGAATGTAAAAAATGTTTCAAAATAAGAAGAGAGGAAAATGAGATCACAAATTATAAGGTATGTTTGATACACACTCCAAGTCCTGCTGGCCACCACCCTCTCTCATCATTCCTGAAAAAAAAAATTTAGTCCATTCTTTTATTTTCTCTAATCCCCTTACATACCCCAGCATCACAGCAAGTGTTTTTGTTTTTTTTTTTTTTTTCTGGAAATGCTGAGCTCTGCACAGACAGTTGGGACAAAGAAATGTAATTAAAGGCCTTTATCAATTTTTATATCATCTTGTCCTAGTTTGACACAATGCTCTTGACGAACACAGAAAATGGCAATCAGTAATTAGTTTTTTTTTTTTTTCAGTTAGAGAATAAGGCGGGAGTTTGCTCATATGGGAGCAAACTCGAAGAGTAACTGAGTCTTGTGGTCTCTGAGTCCTAAAAGCTCAGACTGTTTCTCAAGAGAGGAGAGAGGCAACTCAGTACTTTTACGGGATGTCCCTGTCTGTGGCCAGGGCTATGAATGAGCCCAGTTATGTTGCAAAACAGCCACATGGGTTCTTGCCACACTTTCTGCTTCCAACCCAGATGCACTTCATGTGTTTCTTGGCTTCCCCCTGCGGATGAGGTACCAGCATCCAAGTGAACTGAGGGCGTAGTTTTAAAAGCAGCCCTTGACACAGGGTGGTGGCCGAGCCCACAGGAAATGAAGAAAACTGATAGGCCAAACTTTGGAGTTCTAGGCTGAGGCCTGGAATTAGGACACTCGCTCTGGAGGACAAGAGCTACTTTGTGAAGAATAACCAATGTACCCCGCAGCCCAGAAGGCTCTGTGCTTAAGCAAAGCCAAGCCCCAAAACTCATTTTTCCATAAACACGCCTCAGCCACGGACACATAACTTTCTTCAGACTCTTTGGATGACTTCATGTGCTAGGCATGCCAATGTGTCCAGATGCAGTATTTGCTCAGCCCCGTTCACTGGGGATACAGATCTTTTCCTTTGATTTGGTACTAGCAGAAATGTCACTTATCAAAGTTCTTCAAGGAGTTGCCTATTTGGGATTTTTCTCTCTTTGGACCCTGAGGTCATTTTTGTGGTGACTGTCCTTTACCACTTCCTTCCTGCCCAAGTCCAGGTGTTCTCTTCCTGAGGAATTCAGACCTCCAATTTCTTCTCATGTAGTAAGTCTTTATTTTTTTTTAATTATTTATTTTTATGTGGTGCTGAGAATCGAACCCAGTGCCTCACGTATGCTAGGCGAGCACGCTACCACTTGAGCCATATCCCCAGCCCCTGTATTCAGTCTTTCTTTCTTTTTCTTCCTTCTTTCCTTCCTTTCTTTTCTCTCCCTCCTTTCTTCCTTGCTTTCTACTGCTTTCTCTCCCCTCCCTTCCCCTCCTCTTTTTTCCTTTTCTCTAAAAAAGATGGATACAACCCATTCTGTCTTTCAAATGTGTCCCTGTCTAAATGGCCTGACATCTTCTTGACTGGCTGTTTAAAAAACTAGGAAAACACCTTCTTTCTTCCCTGTAATCTTTTTAACGTAAGATAATTCCCAGAACAAACAGTCGTAAGACAAGCCTATTTCCCTACCAAACAGGATTCAAACTTGATGAGCATCTCTTCTCTTTCACTTGCTGCTGGATAGAAAGTAGGGTGGTCAGGAGAGAAGGCAGATCTGAGAAGAATGTGCTTTGTTAAAATTCTAGATATGGGTCTGAAGCAAAGCAGGCAAGGAAAAGCAAAATACTTCCCTAAATTTTTATGTTGCTCAGCTTTCTTTCTTTCTTTTTTTTTTCCCTGAGGTGGTTTCAGGCAGATGGCAGAGGCTAGTTCCATCTTCCTGTCAGCTGTCAGCAACTAAGACAATTGTGAATTCCCATCCCCACAACCTGCTGGGTTTTCTGTAACTAGAGTTCCAACTGCTGTATACTATTATTCTTATAAATACCTCGACTTTTTTAGGTTTTGAGTTTTTAATTCAGTTTTGATTTTTTATTAAAGCACAACAGTATACAAATCGTTAAGTGTGCATTTTGAGATTTTTTACTTGTGTGAACAGCCGTGTGTATACATGCCAAGACAGAACATTCCTAGCACCCATGGGTTTTTCCTCCAGTCTCTTCACAGTGCCAGAATTTATGAGCATCGTTTTTCTCTGCCCGTCATGTAATCACTCATTTTGGAGTCGTCTAGCTCTGGTTTCTTTCATTCAGCATTAACACCTGAGAGATTCATCTCTTTTGTAGCAGGAGCTTGTTGCATTTCACCTCGATATAGTGATTCCAGTTTTATAAGTGCACATAACAGACCCCATATATTCTCCTGTTAATGGGCAAGGGGGAGCACCTAGACTTTTGATGGCGGAAAAGTTATTTACATGACCACAGGATATCAGATATCATCAAAGAGTGGGACAAAAAAGAATGGGACCTTTCAAACTTAATACTGGGGTTCAAATACTTATGGGATCTCCAATATATTAGCTTTGGGTCTTCAGGTATGTTATTTAATAAATCTGAGTTTGTCCTATATATTGTTATGAGCAATACATGAAACATCATTTATATCCTAATGCTTTGCACAAAGGAAAAACACCATAAATGCTGCTATGATTATTAATTTTTATTGTTAAGGACAAATGAGTTGCTAGTATGACACAGGAGAAAAAAAGACCTATATAATCATAGTGCTTCATTATATTATTAGAAAATGACAAGAATGTCCTGAGGAAATCCTTTTCTCCCCACTAGAAAGCCTTTTAAGCTTTATCTTGGCAGGCTGTGTTTAACATTTGGTATTATAGAAAATCACACCAGAACAGGAATCTGAGAATTGGTTCTAAGGATAAGGGTTCCAAAGATTCATCATTTTCAGATGTAGAGTAATTATTCAATGTTCATCCAACTAATGACTTTGAAGCAACTATAAAATTCCAGGCACAGTTTAAATAATAAATCAGTTTCTTTTTATGATTATTAGGTAAGATTCACCCACAGAGATAAAAGCACATACAAAGGCCCTTAGGCACATTGAGTAATAAATAGCAAGGAACCCAAAGTTCCTGAAGTGTAGGGAATTGGGGAAGAGAGGAAGTGATTTTGGTTGAGGTTAGAGTAGCATAGACTAAATCCCATGGATCTTACCCACTCACTTTCAGTGTCAAAAGTCTCCAAATGTGCCCTCTGCTTCAGGAGGTTAAGGGATTTCCCCAAGATCACTCAGAACCAGAGTTGAGAAAGAATCCAAGTTTTCTACTCCTGTGTTTTCCGTATTACTAATCTGTAAATGATATATCTCAACTCTGTTACAAAGGCTTGGGTATGATTGAATACAAATCAATTTAATTCAGCTAAAGGGCAAATTTAAAAATAGGCAATAAAGGCCGATCATTATAATTAACAAATTCTATAATGTAACAACTGGGATAATTTTTGAATAAATGTGAGTCTGCAGAAGAAGATGCCAAACTCTCTTTGAAGATACCTTTAATAGTTGTTAAGCTATATACCTCCCCATGATGAAGTATGTATGGTGACATGAGGCTGCAGGACTGAGTAGTGCTAAGGACAGGGATGTGACACAGTGTTTTCATGTGGGGGTACAGGAGGCTGCGATTAGCAGGGTTTATCTTTACATGTCCACTGAGGGAATTGCATCATGATAAACAGCAGGAGTGCAAGCTCTGCAGGTGCCCCAGCCATATCTCTTATACCAGAGAAGGTACCTGGGCAAGTTTCCTAACATCATACCCCTGGCTCCCTTACCTATAAAATGAGGGCGATAATAACCATATCGTGGTCCTTATCACTGCCACAACTCCTTAACCTCTCAAGCACAGACACCTTTCCCACCATTCACTTGCCAAATGACAGAACACAAGGAAAGAGGGATGTGTGGGGTACAGATGATGCAGATGGCAGCAGACTTCCAGTATTTACATTTCCAATGAAATGGCCATGCGGTGGCACAATGATTACAACCCAGCCAGGGACTTTGATGCATTCAATTAAACACCCTTCATTTTATTTCAATGCTCACTAAGCTAATATGGGATCCTCAATAGGCCTGATTACAGGAAGAGATGTAAAGAGTAGATGGGTCTGTGTTTCTGATTGCGGTGAAGGTACATTCTTATAGCATCAAGTGGCCCTTTGATCTTGAGTAGTATTTTCATGTAGCTTGATCACAGCAGGGAGATGGCACTTTTCATAACATGAATATTTCTGGTCTGTGTGACAGATGGTTTATTGTTCTTGGGTAAATTAGCTTTCAAGAATGAATGAATGAATGCAATTTGCACATAGGCAGAATGATCCTAAGTATAGCATAAAAATTGCATTCCATTCCAGTCCCCTGAAATCAGGATTTACTGGTGTGGGCTACTTAGATTAGGGGGTATTTCTTCTCAGCTGCCACTTACATCTGCCATTAGTTAACCCTAGAAAGAGAATGATTGAAATTTTGGTAGGAAGTGAAAGTTCTACAAAATTGCAGTGGGATCAGGGAGAGAGGTCATCCCGGGGAAGCCTCTTGAGGTCAGTATTGTTGGAACTTTTCTTTCATACTGGTCCATGCTGTCCAGGTCTCCTGGTCTGCCACCTTGAGGGTCTAATCCTATTACCTGTGTTTGTTAGTCTGATCCCTTGTAGAGTAAATTTCTATAACCTTTCAGAGAAGAGTTGGGATTGAAAGTTGGGATTGATTTATAATGGGAAGGCAATATCTTGATTTCCTCAACCTGTCATTCAAGGTCAGTTCTAACCAGGGGACATACACGATTGAATATGAATTGTATTTGGCAGCAGCCACCTCAATGATTTCTGAGGGATTTTTGGAGGGCATGATCTACAGAGAAGAAGTTGGCAAACAGCAGCTTATAGATCAGAGATAGCTTACTGGTTCTCTTTTAGGTCCCTGATCTAAGAGTCTTTTTTTTTTCATATTTAAATGGATTAAAAATGTTAAAAGAGAAGTAATATTTTGGACATGTTAAATTATATGAAATTCAAGCTTATGCTTGAATGAGCTTTATTGTAACACAGCTATGTTCATGTGTTTATGTACTTGCTATGCCTTCTTTTGGCACTACACTAGCAGATATGAATAGTTGTAACAAAGACTATATAGCCACAAAACCTAAAATATTTACTATTTGACCCTTCATGTGAGTAGTTTCCTGATGTCTTTCTTCTCTGTAGTAAAATCAAAATACTTAGGCACAAAAATATAACAATTTCAATAATATAATGTTTTGATCAAACCTCCGAGAAAAACAAAGAAAAATAATTTGTAAAAGATACTTCTAGACTGGTTGACTTGCTGTGTAGATGTACTAGTTGTATTAGTCAGCTTTCTATAACCATAATGAAATGCCTGAGCCAATCAATCGATAAAGATAAAAGGTTATTTTGGCTCATGGTTTTGGAGATTCTAGTCCATGATCAAATGACCCCATTACTTGGAGCCTTTGGTGAGGTGGTTCATCATGGTGGGAGAGCATGGTGGAGTCAACCACTTATCTCTTCAGTGGAGAAGCAAGAAGAGACAGAAAGAGACCAGGGACCTGAATCTCCTTTAAAGGCATGCTCCAGTGACCTGAAACTCCCACTAGGCCCCACTTCCTAAAGGTCCACAGCAACTCCAAGTACTGTTACACTGGGGACCAAATCTTTTAACATATGGACCTCAGGGGGCTACTCATTTAATCCAAATCATAGCACTGGGTATATATCATTAGAGCAAAGCAATAATTTTGACTTTAGAGTATTTTCCCTGTATTCCTTTTGTCTCCTGGCAATTGAATAAGAGGTCTAGATTCTTGTAGTTTATTAAGGCTACTAATCACACATGCAAAAATTATTCCTGTTGGACTATCAGTCAAGTCAGTCTTTCTGTAGGAATGGGTTTTGCGAGCCAAATAGAGCTCAAACATTGAGTGAGATGATGAGGGACCAGCCAGGCTGTGTGGACTGAATATTTGTGTCTTTCCCAAGTTCATATGTTGAAGCCCTAACCACAAATGTGATAACACAGGAGGTGATGTCTTCAGGAGGTAGATATATTTAGATGAGATCTTGAGATGAGATCCCTTGATGGCATTAGTAACCTTGTAAAAAGAGGAAGAGACCAAGCCAGGAAATGACCCCACACCAAGTACCAAATCTGCTGGTGTCTTGATCTTGGACTTTCCAGGCTCCAAAATCATGAGAAGTAAATGTCTATTCTTTAACTCACCTGCTGGATGGTATTTTATTCCAGCAGCTAGCCTGGGTCAGATTAAAGCTGATGGAGTGTAGAGGAAAGAAGTTAGAGAGAGATAGAACATATTCTTATTTAACTCATTGTTATTATTTCTAATCTCTCAAGAGACTTTATAGCCACCCTGACTCTTAGTTAATGTTAAGATATAGAATTAATACAAACATCACTGCTCTGAGTCCATGATGACCCTCTGTGGTTTATTCTTTTACTCACATCTGTTAAATAAGGGTCAAGAAATCCCGAGAAACATCTTGTGTCTTCTGGAAAGATATCACTTTGAGGAGGATAACGACAAAAGTGCTCTCAATAGAGAAAGGAAGAAGTGAAATAATGTTTTTTTTTTAATTTTTTAAATTTTAGAGCTGATATTGAGCCTACCTCCTTCATGTACTACCTCTGTGGTGCCATGAAAACACTACATGGCAGGTACCCTTGCTGTCCTCATTGAAGACTAAGTGAAACTGAGTCTTAGATATATAGTTAGGTTGTTTATAACGTCATGGAGCTATAAGTGGTGGAACTGAACTTCCAGCTTGAATCTCTCTGTTGACAAAGTCTTTGTTGTTTAAAATGAAACATAACACCTCCTAGGGTTCCCTAGGTCCTCCAGAAAACCTACTTAGTGTAAGTGCCAGGGAAGGAAAGAGACACCCGCAAAACATGCTAGGTCATCTGCCAGGAGGAAGGACTAAAAACCCTTTTAGACTAAGGGCAAGAAATCCCCTACATCAACATTATTTTAGGATTGCAGAAAGTCCCTCTTCTGTCTAGAACATTAATGGCTCAGAAAGTCATTCACAGGGATGCAGTTGTCACTCAAGTTGAAGAAGGCACTGAATGATGAACTTTTTCCCACACTTGTCTGCTGTCTGGACCCCACTGCTAGTGGGGTACCAATTCTGCACTCTTTGGGGTCTCTAGTGAAATGGAAGTGTGTGTGAAAGGACTATTTTCAGATATTATTTGAGGTACAGGATACAAACAAGTGGAAATAACACTTGTTATTTCCAAAGCACCGTCAATCCTTCTTTGCAAAACACTGGGAAATCCATCTGTTTTGGATGCTTCAGTTTGTCTGTCTGCAAAATAAAGCATTTTAAATTCTTTTCTTTTCCTTTTCTTTGTTGTCAACTCCTGACTCTTAAAACTCTTCAACTGCTTGGAGATTTTTTTTTTTTTAGTACCTACCAAATGTGTCCCATTGAACTTTGTGTGTTGCTAAAAGCATGAATATGAATTAAAAAAATAGCCACCTCCACTCCCCAATCCCAATCTCAGTTTAAAAGGTAATGAAATAATCTGATCACAATTTATACCTTTTTTCCAGTCTCCTCTTCTTTTCTTTAAACTTATTACCCATCTTGAATCTTACTCCTAGCTTTTCAGATTGGATAAGATGCTGCGTTAATCACTGAACTTGGAGTTCATCTGTCAGATACAGTGCAGAGAAGGCAATCGCTTACAGACATAACATCTGCCTCCCTCCAGACTATGATGTGGCTTTTCTCTCTCTCTGCATCTGGTTGACTTTATCCAGCAATTGACTCCAAGGTGGGATAGTCCATTTGATAATGATTTACCCAGAATGCACTAAGTCAATGTTACACTCGTCTGAAAGAACCTCAGGTTCTTGTTCTCTCTATATATCTGGGATCAAGAATTTATGATGAAAGGAGGACTTTTTCTTTAAAATTTGAGATGGAGGATGGGCAGGATTCGTTATTTAGAAAGGAAAGACTTTTGAACAATTCTGTGTAAATGTCTTAGGAGATGCTTCATGACTGGAGCATCCTAGAGGCAGAATGGTATTCTGTCTTATCAGAGGCTCAAGGGCCCTCATTTTTATAAAAGAATAGAAGTTTATCAGGGAGATAAAAATTCAACCTTGGAGAAGTTGTGACTTGAGTTCAGATTATAGCAGCATTTACTACTGTGTCACTTTGGATTAGGTATTGAAGTTCCCTAAATGTAAAAATATCTCTTCTAAGTGGACACAGACATATAGAAAGAAACCAATCTATAGAATGATCTTAAACCAAAATGATGTTTGAGATGCCTGGCAGGAAGTTAGTATTCTGACTAAACATTACCCGCAGTCTCCAACCTTCCATGCGTTGAATTCACAGGCCCCTGAAAGAACGTGGCTTCTTCAAGGATCCACTTGGGATTATTTCCCTATTGTCTTTCACTTGTTGAGGAATGCCTTAAAAATGCTTCAGATGAGTTTGGAAAAGGACAGGATTAAACTGTTCAACAGGAAGATTTATTGCAAGACCACTTGGAGCCTATAATGTATTAATAAATACCATGTATTATAAAGTAACAAGAGAAAGAGTATTAGCAGTTGACAAGGTAATTTGACCACAGAAGACTTCCATCTCCTCCTCACCTTCTGTTTCTTCTCCTCCTCTCTTTTCTCCTGTTTCTTTCTTTCTTTCTTTTTTTGATCCCTCCCCCTTTTAGAGAAGAAACTTACAAATTGAGTATTCCAAGGAATACACTTTAGGAAAGGTTGATTTAATCATCCATGAAAGGAAACATGGCCTACAATAAAGGGAAGAAAAGAAATTTATATTCCCTGCATACTACATATATGAAATAGTTAACTGTTAAAAATAAAAATCTATTAAAGACTAGAGTAATATATAGAAGTATATTTTTAAATCTTTTCATGTCAAGAGTTATGTTCTATACCTAGAATAAATGGAAGAAATTACAAATGTACATACTGATACATATGATTATATAAATGACCAAATATTTTTAGACCAAAAATAATTGCTTAACCTTAAGAGGCAAAAGTCAAACTTGAAAAAAATCATTTCTTAAAAATGGTAGCCTGGTGTAGAGGAGTATGCCTGTATCCTCAGCACTCAGGAGGCTGAGGCAAGAGAATACTTGAGTCCAGGAGTTGAAGACCAGACTGTCCCTGTCCCAGGGTGGGGAAGAAGACTACATAAGCCTAAAAAAATAGTATGTAAATAAATATCCCCAATTCAGGATTATAGATATAAATAGGTATGAACTGACACATGAAATATAACAGCTAAAGAAATAAATCAAAATAAGAAAAAAACTAAAATGGGTGCATGACATTTACCTATAAAATTTATAATCAATGAAACTAGTATTCAATATTCATGAAAGATTTTTTTGTCTCCCAGGACACTTACATAAATCTATGGGAAAATTAATAGCATATGTCTAAAGGGTAGTTTGTTACTACATATTAAAATAATATGAAGTACCCTAAATGTTATGGCCAGAATGTTAGCGTCCCCCAAAGATTCATATTTGGAATCCTAAGCCCCAAGGTGATGATATTAGGAAGTGAGGGTTTTTGGGATGTGACTAAGTCATGAAGGTGGAGCCCTCATCAAGGGGATTAGCACCCTTGAAGGCCCCAGAAAGAGCTTTCCTCTCTTCCCCATGTGACAGCACAAAAGGAAGGCACCATGCAGGAATGGAAAGGAAAGTTTTCATCAGCAAAAAGTTTTCCAGAGTCTGAAAATCAGCTTTCTGTTATTTATAGCTACAAAGTTCATGGTATTTTGTTATAGCAGCCCAAGTGGACTATGACACCAAATATAAAAATGAGATGTAATTAAGGAAATGGTATAATATGCATATGGTATTTAATATGCATGTGTGTTGTAGCCCTTCACATATTTATTTGTGAGAGCCAAGCATGGTGACGTGCGCTTCTAATTCCATTTATTTGAGAGGCTGAAGTAGAAGGCCAACTTGGGCAACACAGGGAGACTCCATCTCCAAAATTGAGATATTATTTATGGGGATATTTAACACTTGGATAAAAGCAGTGTATGTATTACAAATACAACATAGTCTTAAAAGAGCCATGAGACTCTTGTACCTAGGACCTTGGGGCTGAGACCCAGAGGCAGGCAATTTGCCCCACATGATTCTGGAACAGAACAGAGAAACTCTAAAATTATGAGGAAACATACAAAAGGGTAAATAGAGAAGACCAATTTTGAAAAGAGAGTAGAATGAAGTTTTTGAGGGGAAGAAAGAGAAATGAGGAACTTTGTGGGTTTTTGTAGAATCCCCTCTCGTAATCCCAGTTCCTCTTCAAAATCTTGTTCCATTCTGACTTTTGGTTTCTGTAAAGTACCCTATATATTTTTAAAGATTATCTGACTCCACCACCCTCCCTGGCCTGCTTGCTTCCCACCCCACAACATCCAGGTTTCTTTCTTGTTTCCTTTCTTTGCACTGTTGGGGAATGGATCCCAGACGAGTGTTCTACCACTGAGCTACATCCCCAGCCCTTCTTCCCCTTTGTGTTAATGGTTTTAATTGACTCTAGTTATTTGCAAACCAAGAGTCTTATCCTGCATAAACTTTTACCAAAGACACATGTTTCATTTATCTTATCTCCTTAGGCCTCCCTGACAAACCTGTCTTCCTTGAGGGTGGTTTCATTTGATTAACTTAAACTTGTACTGTATTTACATCATTTATAAACCACTTTTTGTATCAGATTGTTTGGGTGCCTCTGGAGTAGTTATGGTCTATTGTGTAAACACAGCATAGATATGATTTATATAACTTGTATTATTTACCCAACAGACTGTGTAGCTGCTGCAAATGAACCATTATGACTGTCATGTGGCATAAATCCATCTTCAAGGAACTTTTGAAAGCATGACTCACTGTAGTCTTTGTGTAAGGGAATTTATGAAATGTGTATTAGCCATTCAATAAACTCTAATGTCTGCCTGCTGGGATTTAAAGCTGAGTTAATCCACCGGAAAAATGAAAACTGATGCATAAAGGTAAAATAATCCCTTGTACCAACTAATTCCTTCAACCCTACATTAAGAAAGAATAAATTCAAGAATGCTAGTGCTAGTCCACTTCTTTAAAAGCAATACCCAGAAGGTGTTTATTAATGTCTGTTGTATCAAAAACTCTTGTTTATTTATTTATTTTCTTCATGACACTAAAAATTTGGGCCATATTGGTTTTGTTGGGTATTTTATGCATTGCCTTGGGCATAGATAGGTACTCAATACATTTGCTGAATCAATGCCTGAGTAAACTCATACCAATCATCTCATCTCACTTTTTACTTTTTAATTTAATTCTCTTCAATTCACATAATAATTGCACATATTTATGGATAAGGTGTAATTTTTGATATGTACATACAATGTGTACTGATCAAATCAGGGTAATTGGCATTTCTATTTCCTTATTATTTCTTTATGTTTGGAGTTGTTACCAGTAGGATGTCCAGTTGAAGTCCAAGTTCTTGGTGTCTTGAACAAAGAAGTGAGTAAGACGTGCAGAAGTGACAAACAAGGCACAGATTTATTGAAGGTGAAAATAATATTCTGTAAAGTAGAACAAGTATACTTCATAAAGTGGAGGAGAGATGGAAAGACAGAGGGAGGGAGAGAGAGAGAGAGAGAGAGAGAGAGAGAGAGAGAGAGAGAGGGAGAGAGGCCCCAGGTCCCATCAGGGGATTCTTGTCTTACATGCATGGTGAGCTGTGAGGTGGTCTCCTCCCCATACGGACCTGATTGAAGACTCCCTCACTTTGTCCTATTGATTACTTTATGACAGTTAATTGGAATACTGCTCCCTTTTACCTCCACTGGTTATTTTATTTTCACCTAATTAGAATACTGAACCTGTGGCAGGAGTTGCCATGTGTGATAAGCTCTCAGTGGTGGGAGTTGTCATGGCAATGGTACTTATCTTAATCAGGGACCTGATGATTTATTTCTAGTCTTATACTCCAACAATTTTTCTTGTACCCCACCTTAGCACTCTTGATGTCCCCAAACTCCTACCCAGCAGAGCCTTTGATCTCCTCTCTTCTGAGTCTTTATAAAATATATACTATGTTATTGTAAACTCTAGTTATCTCACCGTGATAGAGAACACTAGACCTTATTCCTCCCTTGATTTTTTTTTTTTGTCTTCATGATCCAATGACCCTCCCTTCCTCCTCACAACTTCATTTTACAGACCTGGAACTGTAACTCAAAGAGGGTAAATAATTTCTACAAAGTCTCATAAATTTGTGCTAACACTATAAATTTATTTATCCTAACCCAAAGTCATAACTAGTTCAACTGTGCCAAAAAAAGGGAAGAAAAAAGATGTACAGATAATAAAACATTACTGCAAAACAAAAAGAATTTTTAAAAATCATGGATTGGAAAGGATACAAAAAGAGCAAAGTGCAGCTCTCTAGACAGGAAGTCAGGAGATGCTCATCTTCCACTGCCTTTTTGAGTTGGCTGCATGCCCTAGACAAATCACTCCATTTTCTCATCTTTCCTTTCTTTCCTGATGTCTCAGCTCATTTTCTAAAAGGTACTATTTTGAATACTCTTCGGTCCGCTGTTTTCATTCTTTCTTCTTGATTCATCCAAGAGGGAGTGTCTCCTTAAATCTTACTCCACCCAGTGGGCTCTAAACCAATCCTACTCTTGGTCCTTCTAAAAGCCCAGGAGACTCCCATCATTTCTTCTACCAGTAAATGAGTCACAGTTAGTTACAGACAGCTTTCATAAAGGACCCCAGGCTCACCTCTCCAAGAAGGCTGGGAGTCAGAAAGAATACAGTGTGTGTGTGTGTGTGTGTGTGTGTGTGTGTAACTGGGGATTGAACCCATGGCTTCACTTAGTGTTAGGTAGGTGTTCTACCACTCAGCTTCATTCCCAGTGCTTCCACCCACCCCCCACACCCCCCTTGGTTGTTGTTGTTTTGAGACAAGGTCTTGCTCAGTTGGCCTCCTGAGTCACTGGGCTCACAGGTGTGTGCCACTGTGCTCTTCTAGGTATACATTCTTAAAAGTGAAAGTTTACATGTTTGAACTCATCGCCTGTGTGGGTGGTAGTGGGTTGCATACTTTCTTTCTCCCTTCTATACTACCTCTTCTTTCTCTTCCTTATTCTGGTTCTTTTCCTCTTTCCTTTCTTTTTCAATGTTGCTACACATGGGGATCTCCTTAAGCTTTTGATGGCATGTCAGGCAGATCCCCACCAGGGTGCCTTCAGTAGACGGAGGTAAAATGAGGACTCACAGCTGTCTTCTCAGATGGGACCACCATGCATGACTTCTGTTACCCTCTGTGAGTGCTGCTCTGAGGAACATGCCCACCCTCCACCTGGCCTTTCTATCTTCTAGGGTATGGTTCATCTTTGGCTTAGATCATCTTCCCCCAAGAATAAAAGTGGGTAATGTCCACACTTTGGGGGCTTGTGCATTATAGTCTTATGAAATGTTTCTTTGGTTCTCAGATCCACCCAGGCCTGGGATAGCATAGCTGGTCGATGGCTCACAACCTCTTGGTACAAGAGCAGGGAAAACCTGCAGCTGTCAGAGCTTGAGGATGTTTGTGGCTTCAGTTTGGCTGAGTTGAGCTCAAAGACTCATTTGAGTCTTTTAAGAAACATTCCAAACTTCTAAATTGCCCTCCATTGAATCTCAACACAAATCAGTAGTGCAATTCTTGGTGTGAAGAACTGGGGGACAAATTTGATAGTACTTCTTTCCTGCAGATCTGACAACTTTCCACAATTAACTCTAGTTGTTTTGGGTTTCAGGACTAAAAATTCAGCTTATGTGCTGCTTTCAAAGCAAACTATCAGTAGGCCAAATAGTTATGGAAAGTTGGTGAGTTATTTTTAGGTGAATATGAACTTGGTTGATTGAGTGATTACTGGGGGGCAGACTTAAGGAAGATTAAATTAGAAAGAGAAGCAAATAAAAAAAAAGTAATAGCAACAAAAACAAATCCTACACACAAAGAAAATGAGGAAAGAAGCAAAATTAAAGTCTGTGAATGTCATTTGAGTAAAATGGTGAGAGAGAATCAACAGATTGCTTTGTCCTTATAATTCACTGAAATAGCAGATAAGGGTGAATAATATCCCTACAAGAAGGAAAACAAAAACCTCTTGCATTTCCATGCTCTCCAGGGTTTAGCTGAAAGAAATCTCCATTCCTTTTTGAATTTGGCCTTTGCAGGGCTTTGGAATCAGAAAACAATCTTTGCACATGCAATTGGTTGCTAACTAGCTAGATTTTAAAAATGGGAAAGGAAAATGAGCAGCAAACTAGAACACTAGAGAAGAGAGGAAAAAAAGTCACCTTCCTGTCCCACTGCTTCTGCAGGATCTGTTCTCTCCCACAGGCACAGGGGAAATAGCTTTGCTTGTGCTGGCAATAGGATTTTGCCCTAAGTTATTGAAGAGTCAAATCAAGGGTTTTAGGTCCTTGTAATTACAAAGCTAAAAAAGCAACAGTATGTGTGTGTATGTGTGTGTGTGTGTGTGTGTGTGTGTGTATATATATATATATATATATATATATATATATATTCATTCATTCATCACCTTCAGAGGATTAGCTGTGACTTCCTGGTGACACAAAAGGCAGGCAGGGAGGGAGGATGCTATTAGGGGAGAAATTTTCCTATTCAACCCCTTCATTCCCTTCTGAAAGAAAAATAATTCTTAGTACCATCATTCAAATAATAAGTCAGTTAATTAGCTTCACAAACATAGCACATACATTATTCAGTAGATGATTCATTAAAATTGTCTTTCCAAGGCAGCCCTATCCCTCCTTGCTGCTTAGAAGGGGTGAGGCACCCCATATTGAGATCTGCATTTGAGTCAAAACTCTCCTAAAAACAGGGGTTTAGATTAGAAGACAAGGACACAGTGACCCATATTGGAGTGTGCATGAGTCGGGGAGGGTGTGGATGGGTGTGTGTGTCATGAAAAAGAGTAAAGGAATCTGAATGATCTCATGATTTGAGAAAAAAAAAATGCAGTGACTCATTTGTGGTCTCTTCAGGGTATATGTTCTGAGAGATTTCCTCTGCCTTATTCTATTTGCTTCTTTGAGATCTGTTAATCATGATTCTTGATTTTATCTCAGTGGGGTTGAGCATCTGGCCACACATATGTGTAAAGCATAGATTCTCAAACTACCCCCAGGGATGCCACAGGCAGCTTGGGGGTGGGGCACGACATGCTCTCTGATTCACACAGGAAAAAAAAAATTAATCGGAGCCAACTATCTGGGATGTTGATACAATCAATTCTAAGGTATAATAGACTCTAGGAGTATTTGAGATTATCTGGTGTGTTCTCTTGATATGAAGGAATCCAGCTAAGGGATATCAAGCATTTGTGCAAGATCACCTCGTTGGCCAACAGCAGAGACCTCACTACCCTAGTGGAATCAGCATGACATGTCAGTCTCAGGACAGCTTTGAAAAAAAACAGCTTCTCTGCCCCATTTTGTCCAGTGATTTCTTGCTCTTTGTTCATATTAAGAGACTGTCAGGGGTGGATATGGACTCTGGATATAGTCAACTGGGTTCCATCCCTCTACTGCCACTTACTAGCTCTGTGACATTGAACAAATAACTTTCCTAGTCCTGTTTCCTCTTCCTTAAAAATGATTGTCATAACTCTCTCTCTCTCTCCATATATATATATATATATATATATATATATGTGTGTGTGTGTGTGTGTGTGTGTGTGTGTGTGTATGACTTAGTTACCTGTGGCAAAACCCACCTGTCCTGAGCTCTACCTCTTCCTCTGTTGAGAGCCACAGCCGAAGGGGCCCCAGCAAACTTCCAGCTGCCGGCTGATGGCTGATGGCAACTACAGTTGATTATTCATCAGTTCCTAAGCAGACAGATGTGGAAGAGTGGACTTCCTGGGATGAAGATGCACCCACAAGTGTGAAGATTGAAGGAGGGAATGGGAATGTGGCAACACAACAGGATGCTTTTTTCAGTATCTATTTTATTATTGCCCTTTGCCATATCATGAAGTTCTATTTTGTTTTTGAGCTCATACAGACCTAGGTTAATGTTTTGCTGATCAGTTCTATTTTTTGACTATAGAGTTTTTAAACATTGCAATGGAGATTTTACCTGTAAAAAGTATTAAGGCCTTTACTATAATGTTATGTGTTGTATGTATTATATTATGTGTGCACACTTGTGTTTTGTGTTATATGTTTGAATGTACGTATGTCCATATATCATATATGATGAGCGCTCATGATAAAATGGATCCAAATATTTTTTTTCACGTGATTTATAAGGTTTAATTTAAATTGGGTAAACAACTGTTGAGGATTGTTTTAATATGTAAACAAAAAAGAAGGTTAACAGATCTGTTTGTTTACTTTCACCTTTCCTTTTCATTATATTTAATAATTCTCTTAAAGAGAATATAAATTGTTAAGAAAATTGTTTTCTTTTAGTGCCTTCTGTAATGTTACATAATTTTTTCTTTAGCCATTATTGCCAGAATTCCTATCTTCATCCCAGTGC
>NW_026000241.1:21910073-21941311 GCF_001458135.2 Marmota marmota marmota
CATTGCAATGGAGATTTCACCTATGTAAAGCTACAAGGCCTTTACTATTGTCTTATGTGTTGTATGTTACGTGTGCACACTTCTGTTTTGTGTTGTATGTCTGTATGTGCGTATGTCCATATAACATATATGAGGAGCGCTCATGAATAAATGGATCCGAATTTTTTTTTATTATTCACGTGATTTTAATGGTTTAATTTAAATTGGGTAAAGAGCTGTTGAGGATTGTTTTAATATGTGTACAAATAAGCAGGTTAACAGATCTGTTTGTTTACTTTCACCTTTCCTTTTCATTATATTTAATAATTCTGTTCAGGATAATGTAAATTGTTCAAAAAATTGTTTTCTTAGTACCTGTTGGAATGTTACATAATTTTTTTTAGCATCATTGTCAGAATTCCTATCTTCATCCCAGTGCCGGTGAAGACAAAGATGAAACCAAACTCCAGTTTCTTCGATAGTTATCACAACAAACTATATAAACTGATGCATCAATGAATAATAACTCAACAAGTAATGCTCATTCAAGGAGTCGATTTATTTTGGGAGGAAATGGGCATATTGATAGATTCCTCCGCTTTGAACTGCTTGCAGATCTTGCCTGGACTATGTATCACTTGTATGCATTGTGATCTATCTGTTGATGCAGCGAATTATGGTAGTGCTGGCGTATCTTTGCTGATGTGTCACCAGTGATGCAATTTTTCCTAAGGAGCCGTCAATTGGCTTGGTGTCATGGCATTTCTGTATCCTCCTCCCTTCTAGTAGTGATGGTCTAATTTTGGGGGCCAACAGAGGTGAGGCAAAGAACCTCACCCCCCAACTGGTGCATAGGCCTATCCACAAGTATGGCTATATGCTGGACCGGTAGTCAGTGACGGGTATGATCCAATTGCAGTGGTATCAACCTAAGACAGGAGGCTGATGCCTAGAGGTCAGTTCATCCGATGACGGGTAAGTACCATATGTTGAAGTGGACAAACCTAACAGGCAAGGTCCCTAGCCACATTGCTTGTTGCTTAATTAAACAGAAGAGGGGAGATGCTAAGAGCCACAGCCAAGTAATATGATGCATGGCATTTTTGGTTGAAAGGTGATTCCAGCAAGCCATTGAGATGATATGATTATGTTAAGATCTGCATTCATATGGATATTGGACTCTTGCTGTTCACCTTGGACTGCTAGGGGACTCCTGGAGAGTTCCCATTGGTTGGGGAAGTGCAGTAGGAGGGAATTCCGGAGGAGGGACTTCCTGTTGGGGTCCGGGAGAACGCCGCGTGGGTCGGTAGGCAATCTTCCCGGGAGCGTACAGGGCATTGGCGGCAGTTTCAAAAATAAAGTTTGTTCCTGCTTGAGTGGCTCGTGATTTTGTGCCCATCCAGACTGCGGGAGCTGGCCCTGTTTTATTGACTACAATTCGTTTCTACAATAGTGGAACCTATACCTAATAGATCACTCACCTGGATTTTCCAAACAGGATTTAAGAAAAAAAAAATGAAAGAAAAGAAAAGAAAAAGAAAAAGAAAAAAATGTTTATTTAGTGTGAAACTGAGGCACAGCAGGGGTCTCAGGGACCCTGACTTAACACATGGAAAAAGTATGTCTTAACTGGGAGAAAAATCAAACTGTCACAGAAGTAAAGCAGAAATGAGCTAGAAAAACTCTTGGCAACATTCAAGTTCCCCTATTCATCTCTACCTGAGCTCAGTTTCATTCTATTTTTGATATATTCAGGGTTTCACTCTTTCTTTGATTAGATGAGTTACCAGTGTCCATTGAATGTTCCTTTCCCTAAGTGTTTTTAGATTATAGATATACACCAAGGGCAGCTGTCTTAGCCTCTCCAAAAAGGAAGGAAATTCCATTTTTCTGGCATGGCTGACTTGATAAATATTATATGTAAAGCCCCTGGTTCTTAGTAAGTATGCATGTTTTATCTTTTTGTGAGTTCAAGTTCAGTGTCTGCCATTTGTTAGCCACCATTCACACCAATATCCCTGTAGATCAATCATTCTTCTGTTATCTGACCATTCTTCATCCACTCCATCACAGTATTAGCATTAAGTGAACACATGCGTGGAACATGAGAGTGCATTGCATATGAAAAGGTGCTGTGCAAAGGTATGGAGACTTAGTGTGACCTTAGTCTCACCCTATTAACCTTTCTACAAACCCCAGTCGTGTTTGAGGAAATCCTCCCATAACATTCTTCCTCTACTCTCTTTATATGAATTGCTAGTATATTACATGCCAATCTAAATCCTACCAGTTTGTATTTCTCAGTAAACTTTCGTGTAGCTATCTGAAGTAGCTTAAATGCCAAAGCAAAAGCAAGGAATTTGGGAATAATCAGTTCTAAGATATGAATATATTTGGTGCACACTTGACAAATCTTTTGAGCTATGATTAAGTCATTAACTATGATCTGAAAGGGAGTTTTCAAAACTTCTTGACTATGCATTTTATGTCTTTGTCCTTTTGTCCTTGGTTTTGTATAGCAGAGGGATCTGGGAATCCACTGGGGCCCAAAACCAAAGCCTCTCATTTCTGGGCCAAAAAGCAGAGAAGAGGAAAGCAGCCAATCAATTCAGTCTTCATAACCAGTGATTTTAAAAGAATGGACAGTCTGTCATTTTTTTTTAAGAAATAGGGTTTTAAAGAAATTTATTAGAAGACACATGAATAGCCACCCAAGAAAAATGGATTAAATATGACTATGATTACATTCATGTACTTTTCGTATTTGAAACTGATGGAAATTCAAAATGTTGAATACTGACTATGCACCAGGAGATTTATACTTAGTACAACCTTCATGGCACTATTTTCCTCATTCCACAAACGGAAAGCATGAAATTCTGAAATGCAATGTGACTTATTTGAGACTAGGGCTGTCTGGCTCCACGCCACCACTTTCTCACCATTCTTGACAAATAATTCTGGTTCAGTGTGAGTTGGAGGTTGAATTTGTGCTGTAGGTTATGATAAATGATGTCTGAACCATACTTTCCATGGAGAGCAACTTTACTAAACCTTTCAAAGAGCATGTCACTCCAGAGTCTTGTCCATGGCAAGGGTGCTATTCTGTCACTCAGGGCCTCCTTGTGCATGGGAAGGAACGTCTCCAGATGTTTTCCAAATCAGGATGTGTGAAACTGTCCAATGGTGTGTAGGCCTTTTCTGGACAGCTTGTGCCAGGTTATGAAGGGAATTGTGGAGTATCTGCCAAAAAGACACAGCAGTTGACATTCTTTCTGAAATGATTTCTCAACTGAGATGAATATAATTTCATCTGTAGTAGATTAAACACAGGGCAAATTCTTCTAAAATTTGTCTCTTTTGAAATACTTTTTACATAGAAATTGAACAGCTGCAGTTGTAATTGCTCATGATTGTTATTATTACCATTATTATTTCATAATTACTTATGAAAAATAACATGAGGGAGGCCTCATAAAAGAGACCTCTGAAGAAAGTTTGGAAAACCCCAATTCTCATTGATTTCCTGCTTTTCAAACATGTATGGCAGCTTCTATCACAAGAGAAATTCTAGCTTTAAATTCTTTTTCTTAAGAGAATTCTTTTCCTTCTCCCCATTTCTTCCTGGCCCACTAACTCAAACTATGGTACATTTGTGCCTAAAATTTCAGAATTAGTAGTGTCTCCCCATTCCTTTTGGACATCATTGAAAATATGAGCTTCTCCTACTTATGTTCAAGCTGAAGTGTCTGTAGATGAATTTCTGTATCAGCACATATTCTTTGTCCCTCCTTTTAAGTCTTGGCAGTTTTTGCTTTGAAATCTTATGATTTTATTCTTAGGTCTTTTCTTTACCAACATACCTCATGAGCTTGTTCATAGCAAGAAAAGCACTGGACTTCTTTCCCTCTTTACCATCGAGTCACAATCTTGAACTGCAAAAAAGGAATTCCTTTTTGGGGTTCCAAGACTCATTACATATTCATCAGGTATTCTTCTGGGCTGGGCATAGAGTGATACCCTTTCTCTCATGCAGTTTATCCATCAAAAACAAGTGAATACCGAAAATTTCATATATTTCAAGAAAATCAAACAGCTTAATAGAATGATATAGAAGAGCCAAGCAATGTGAAGATTAGGGTCAAGAATATGCCAAGTAAAGGGACCAGGATCAGCAAATAAAATGCTATAGTGTCGTAAGTCACAATGTTCTTTCCCAACATTGTGGGATGGGAAACCTCAGAAGAAGCAGAAATAACTGTGCAAATCCTTCTATCTGGGGACACACAGAGTGGTAGTTAAGAATAGAGAAACTAACTACTGAATGAAAATAGGACAACTCCCATTCATATTCCCTAAAATGCTGTCACAAACACGCATCACTAGATAACATCAGTGATGTTTGTTAAGTGGATAATAATGCTTATTTTTGTATTAATGTTCCATAGTCTTTGGAAAATTTTTCTGAAGTGGGAAGAAAATAACAAAACTGAATGAGCAAAAAACTGGAAAAAAAAAATCTCAGTGCTCTTTGAGGAATAGAAGTTATATTACTATGTTTCAGAACCAAAGTATTAAACTCAGCATAGTCTCCTCTGTCATGAAATTCAGCGTCGCCGCTGAGCCCACGAGAACAAGATGAGTATTGAATTGCATAGGAGCCCACCATCTGTGCCTTAGGCACAAATGAAATTTTGAGGTATGAATTGTTCTACCTCAAAACAGGGATTTGAAAGGGAAGGCCTACTCCACAACAATAATATCCTCCTCTGCTCTCAAGGAGTCTTATAAACTTTCTCAAAAGTATCTCAAACCTCACAGTTTGTAACTTAAGTTCATTTCTGAGGTACCCCTTCTATTTCTTTTCAGTCTTTAATTCCCTTATGTACCCCTTCCAAGTTCACAAAGGAATAGACAAATGAATCAAACTAATGATGGGAAAGCATTGGCTTTGTATTTGGTAATCGGCTTACGTCTGTAACCACAATGAAATTTCCAGAAGTTTTGATTTGCAATAGTTTAGAATCCACTCAAAAGTGAGTTTGGGTCTGCCGAGTAAAACATTTTCCCAGAATGGGCGTCTTAGTTTCAATACATACTTGTGTGTAAAATTGTGTGGGCATCCATGTTTACTTTCAGAAGCAATTCTTGGTCATGACAAAGAGTTCTTTCTACATGGAACTGTACCAAACTTTTTTAGTCAGTATTTTCATTGCTGTGACTAAAAGACTTGACAAAAAAAAAATTTTAAGGAGGAAAATTTATTTGGGGGCTCATGGTTTCCGAGGTCTCAGTCCATAGATGGCTGACTTCATTCCTCAGGGTTCAAGGTAAGGCAGAACATCATGGTAGATGAGTATAGCAGAGGGAAGTGGTTCACATGATGATCAGGAAGCAGAGAGAGAGAGAGAGAGAGAGAGACACTCCACTTGCCAGACACAAAATATATGCCCCAAAGGCATACCTCCAATGACCCACCTCCTCCAGCTATGCCCCACATGCTTCAGTTACCCCTTAGCTAATTACCTTCCAGGAATTAATTTACTGCAGGGATTAATTTACTGATTAGGTTAAGGCTCTCATAACCCAATCATTTCACCTCTAATTGTTCTTGCATTGTCTCACACTTGAGCTTTTGGGGGCCACCTAATATCTAAACCATAATCCAAGCCAATATTTCTCAGATCTCCTCCCATTTTCACTAGAAAAGTTATTGTGGGGTGCAGGAGAGGATACTGATATACTATTTTAGCAGACATTTTTTTTTCTTAATGGGAATATGGAACCTGCCTAGAGAATTTTTCCTAACCCTCACTAGCTTTTTGATCTCTTAATTCCTTGAGCAAACAACCATGTATGTTTAATGAAGCAATTCTGTTCCAACCTTCATTAGGCTATACCTCCCGGTGGGAAATTTAGTTTTCACTGAGAGGATTCTGCAATGGTTCAGAATTACACCTTCATTAAGTTAGCTCTGAAACCATGCTGTAGCCTGAGTTGAAATACTGCTCTATATTCTACTTCTCTAGTTATGCCCAGAAACATTGTCTAACACAGCTTGAGAGTTGGTAGCCTAAATGATAGCAGAAAACCATTGCAAATAATACAGTAACAGTAATAGTAAAAAAAAGTGTCTTTCATTTGAATGATGTAGCCCTTCCTTATTATTAAATCCTTGGGGTGAAATTAAAATCACCCAAATTAATTCTCCTTACTATTTTAGGTTAATATCTAAAGAAGCTGTAGTCTAAATGTGACCTGCCCAATGTCTTATTCTTTTAATATCAGCCAGAGGTAGTTGTGGAGGTACAAATAAAATGCTTTTTAGTGGTTGGCACCTCAGGTTTGTGTGTGGTCTCTAGGGTACCCCCAACTTTAAGTCATTCAAAATTGAGTCTCACATTGTATGGATGCTATTCAAATTAAGCAGGACATGCTTATTATAGCAGCACAGGGTGGCACAGGGTTAGTCCTGTGGCTCTGTCACAGGTTGGCCTTCTTGGAAAGCTGACTCTTAAATGGAGTTTAGTGTGTAGGATGCCTCCTAACAAATTCCCAGGGGATCTATACTTGTACCGGGGAGGAGAAGGAAAGATGAGTGGGTAGAGAGGGATGAAGTAAAGCTGTAATGTAGGTTCCACTGTAGCATTAGCCAATATCCACAAAGAGCTGGAATGACCCAGACTTTGGGCTGGGATGGTTATGTATTTATACTATCATGTTCATCAGTCATTGGATATGACCTTGGTCCTGACCTTGGGTGAGGTGATTCTGTGTACCCAAGGCAACACTGAAGGATCCAGCAGCTAGGCAGTAAGACTTTTTATTGAAGGGTCTTCAGAGTGAAGCATCACATGCCCTTCCCCCCAAACCACTTACCAGCCATTATATCTTTAGATTCTCTGTTTCCTATGTCACATACTCCAAGTTTTTAGTGTTCAATCTCTGTTAACTCCAGTGATATTCCAGATGACTGACGCTTCCATCTGCTGCCAGAACTGCCGCTTCTGACAAGGAGGCATTTCAGTCCTCTTTACGATCAATGTCTGCTGTCATACATTTTTGCTATGGCATTAATTTCCTTGGTGTCTGAATTCTGCCTCCTTCATGTACCTCTGAACTCTTTTGATGCTTACCTTTGCCTCAGCTGGGGAATCCTCTTCAGCAAGTTCCCGAAGAGAAGCTGCTGTTGATGAGTCTGAAATGGAAGGCCCTGGGAACCTTGTAAGGACCAAGGTATCTGTGATAGGTTCTTCTCAGGAATCCTGTAGCTTTTTAAATTTAATGTTGTCCTTATCTGGTTAATTCACTTTGGAAAACAATTTGGCAGTATCCATTGAAGTGGAACACAAATGTACCTTTTGACTCAGCAGTTGCAACTGGTGGGTATTCCACTCCTTTGCATTCCCACAGATGTAAAGGAATGTTCACAAAAAACTATGCATAAGAATGTTAATAGCAACACGATGATAACTGAAAACAACATAAATGTTCATTCACAATAGAATGGATAGATGTGCCTATGAATACTCGCATAGGGTACTATGCAAACTACTGCTGCATGCAAAACTGTGGAAGATTCTCACAAATACTTCAGATGAAATAAGATGCATAAGAGTACAGACTTTATGATTTTGTTTACATAATGTTCAATAACAAGCTAGGCAGCACAAGACAGGAAAGGGGTTGCTCTTGAGGGGACAGTAACTAGAAGAAGCCCTGAAGGAACTTTCAGAGGGTTTGGCTGTGGTCTGACTTGATGTGGATGCTGGCTTGTTTGTGAAAATTCAGTGAATTTTTTGTAAACTGTTTGTATACTTGTGATTTCTGAAGTTTTCTTCAATAAAACCTCACTACAAATTAAAAAGAAATACAAAATATATTTCTAGACTTTGAATCACTAGTTTGTTGCTCAGAAAACCAACAGAGACCTTTCTTCCTGTTTTTCAGAGGTGGTGCATATATCTCTCTGACAGAATTAAATTTCCTTGTATTACTCATCTTTTTCTTTGTGGGAGGCTCACTTAAGCTTTTAACATCTAACTGTATTTTCAAGTTTTTTTTTTAATCCTTTTTCTCTTATCCAGGTCAGAATCTCAAGATGAAATAAAACCTGGAGTAGGGTGGGGCTGGCCCTAAGTTCAATGATGGGTGTCCTTATTAAGTGATAGAAAATAAAAAGACACAGAGACTTAGATATGGTCGTAAGAAGAGGGAGCCAGAGGAGGGCAGTACCCCTAAGCCAAGAAACATCAAGAACTGCCGGAAGCCACCAGAATCTAAGACAAGCAAGGAAGAATTCTTGTACAGATTCTGCAGTAGGTGCATGGCCCTGTGACACCTTGAACTCATACTTTCAAGCCTCCATAACTTCAGAAATTAGGAGACTTAAAGAGCATGGGAAAAATAGCACAGTCCCACAGTCTCTCTTATGTTCCATATGTATTTGAAAATAAGGTGAAGAGGAATTTGAGGAAGTCAGTCTAATAATACCTATATATGTCTGACAAGGCATTTCTAAGGTCCAAAGAATCTTCTGGTTTATAACTTTGGCTGTGAACCAACTCACATAAATTAAACATATTTTGCCTGATAAAATATTTGTAAACAGATTTTCTGCCATTTGTGATATATATTTTGCCTGAAACTAACAGTCTACTCTCTGCTCCCTGCACCAGAAACATTGAATTTGATCAGTCCTTGAGTTTTTTATTCATTTTCCCCCCTCTCTATCTATACTTTCTCCTTGCTCTTCTGATGGTTTGAGTTTCTGTCAATATACTGATGACCCTCAAGTTTGTATTTTCTTCTCTGATCTTTCTCTTGAACCTCAGAATCCTCTGTTTGACTAATGCATAAACTTAGATGACTAATAAATTTCTCAAATTTTAACGTGTTCAAAACTAAACTTCTACTTATTAAATGGCAAGTCTATTTTTCTAGTTTTCTAGGCTTAAACTCTAGCATTATCCTTGACTCCTTCTCTTTCTCCCTTACATAGATCCTAGTGGTCCAGAAACCTTTAGACTTTCTCTTAAGAGATATCCCCAAACTGAGCATCTCTTACTTTCCTCCATATTGATGACCCTGGTTTCATCATTTTCCATCTGCAATGCATGCAGCTGCCTCCTGACTGGTCTCCCTTCTTCTGTTGTAGCCCCTACAGGCTATTCTTGCATAGCAGACAGAAAGATTTGCACAGCCATAAGTCAGATCATGAAATACTAGAATGACTTCCCATCTCTCAGTTGTAACAAGTCCCTCTGGCTTCCCTGATCTCCTGTCCAATACTCTTCTGTCTGCTCACTGTCCTAGCTACCTCTCAAACTCCAATTTCATGCTTCCCCTTCAATGTGCCATTCTTTTAAAACTGTTCACTATGCCTAGAATGTTCCTCTGTCTCACTGTCCCCATAGCTGTCTGGCTCATTACAGCACCTCCTTTATGTCTTTGCTCTAACAGCATTTTTTAGATATTTCCTACCCTGACCAAGTAATTTTACATTGGAAATCCTCCTGAAACCTCTGGAATTCCTAACCCTCTTTACTCCCCTCTTCCCCCACCTTCCTCTAAATTTCTTTTTTCTTTGTCTACTGATATATTCTGGAAACTTAGAGCAGTGCCTGGCACTTAGTAGGTCCTCAGGAAATAATTGTGTAACTTGTGTATTTGAATGAGTGCATATGGATATAATCCCTGCTAGAGCTAATCTGTGCCCATAAATGCAATTCAAGACAATTTTCAGAGCTCTCTACCCCAAAGTCTATGCCTGCTAAAAAAATAGCTGTATAATCGCCATAAAAGCTGCTACAAACTACCAATATATATATAAAAAAGAGAGGCTTGAGTTTATGAAACACTGAAGATTAAAGTCTAATCTTCCTGCCCTGATTGAACCAATAACCTCCATATCTCCCCAGGTTCCATGGACTATTTCAGTCTCTGAATAGCAGCGCTTACAACTATCAATCAAGGTTCCCAGTTGATTCACTAATTGGGAGTTTTATGAAACAATAAATAACAGTTCTCCTTGCCTTTGTGAGCCCAGAAATAAGGAATAGACAAATGGATTAATCAGATAGACATCAAAATGTTATCTTTATTTATGGCAGAGGAGAAAGTGACTTGGATCTATGGCCATAATCAGGTTTCCTGATATATCCCCTGTTCTTTTTTATTTGTTCATTAATAAGACCCACCACAACTTTGTGGGTCAATTTGGGACTTTAAAGTACTGAGTTCTGAGAAAAGAGGCTTTATGTCCTGGCATGTGGGAAGGGAGAGTGTTTGAACATAATGGTAAATTTTGTTTACTGCTGGCTTTCAGGATGGAGACATTTAAAAGTTAAGAGTAAGGTCCTCAGAATTAAAATTTCCAAAGTTTCCTAGACTGACACAGGCAAACATATCCTATAAAATGAGAGACACTTGTAAATTCTGTGTGCTCTTGATTTTTTTTTTAACTTTTATATAGTCTCCAAAAGGAGAAGGAGTAAGATAAACCTCATCAATTCTCTCAGCTGATTTTCTTCTTCTCCTCCTCATTCTGCTGTGTCTCCTCATCCTTTTTATTCCTCTCTCTTTGCAATCTTCTTTTGTGACTTAAGAAAAAAAGTGGATGAATTTCATATTACTTGAATTTCTCTCTTATCTCCTCTCCTGGTCCTCTCCTCATCTTCTCCTCCCTCTTGTCCTCATCTCACTGTTTGAAGTTTGAGTAGCTTTCATTTATTCCATGCCCCATAAACTCAGATGTTATGAAATTACTTGCAAAAGATGATGTTTTCTTATTTCCTGTCATGTTTTCCTAGGACAGTATATTCTATCATTCTCGAGGCAGCAAAACACTGACTTGCATAAACCAAGACTTGCAGAACTAAGGAACATCTTGATAGCTCCGGTCAACAGGGTGGCCAGTGCTCTCTGTCACTTTCTGTGCTCTTCAACATTCCATTGATCCATGGGGTGATTTAAGATTCAGTCTGAAAGCATAGGCACAGTCAATGTTTATAGACATGTCCCTGTAATAAAAACATTCAGTGTTTTTAACTTAAATGTTCATGAAAGATCCCAAATAGGAAGGGTTTGTATGGTCTCAGTGGTGATGTTTATAATGTTGTTGATACAGACTGAGGAAATGTTTATCATGCAATGTAAGCACATTTTCGAAGGTCTTTATGGGCAAGAATCTGAGCAAGAGAAAGGACTCTAACTTCTCCTTCCACCTGATCGTCACCCTGTACTTAAATCTGCATTTGTACTATTGCTTATGGTCCACCCCTATCTTTCTTTTTTTCTTTTAGTACCAGGGGTTGAACTCAGGGGCACTCAACCTTGAGCCACATCCCCAGCCCTATTTTGTAATTTATTTAGAAACAGGGTCTCACTGAGTTTCTTAGCACCTTGCCATTGCTGAGGCTGGCTTTGAACTCATGAGCCTCCTGCCAGTTTCCCAAGCTGCTGGGATTACAAGCATGTGCCGTCATGCCCAGCTAGTCCACCCCTTTCTAACTGACTCTCTGAAAGCTATAGAGCAGGCCTAACAGACTTCAATATCTATAGAAGTCAGAGAACTAGCATAAATAAAACAAGCACTGGGATATTAGAAAACTAGTAGAACAGAGGTATCAACAAGGAACATGGAGCTGCAGTATCAGATGTACAATAAGGAGTGGTGGAGACAGTGGTCAATTGGAATACACACACAGGGCCCCCATCTAGTGGAGCAGATCCTCTGCCCTTTATTGTCTGGTGAGAATACTGCCATGCATTGCTAGCTAGTTTCCTGGAGGAGATGGACTTTAAATATTCATGTGAAAGCTTCCATTATCCTAGATGCTAGCAACTTATCCAAATTTCTTTTTTTTAATTAGTTGCTCATGACAATACAATGATCTTGGCATATCATACATTTGAATCAAATGGGGTATAATTTCTCATTTTTCCAAGTGTACAGGTTGCAGAACCACATTGGTTATACGGCCATGTATATACATACAGCTATACTATAGAGTTCTATTGAACAAAGATCATCTGAAGGGTGGAATTGGTTTATGGACCAGATACAGCCTTGTTAGGGAGCAATTGAAGTCCAACATCTTTGACAATTCTATTGCCTTGCCATGGGCTCAAGGATGTCAAATAGCTGAAGAAGTAGAAAGGAAAAGACAAAGAAATATGATTCAGTGGAACCCTTCAGGAAAAATGTGAATCACTTCAATACCATCTAATAAATACTGGTTGAATACCTACTTCATGCTGGATAGTAGATTAAAATTCTTGGGATATATGAGTTAATGGTTCAGGGACAAGTAAGCTAGGCTTGGCAATATATGAGTAATTGGGATATATGAGTAAAACAAAACAGAGAAAATCCCTTATCTTATTGAGCTCACTGTATTTTTCTTATTGAATATTAATGGAGAGCTTGTTGGAACTTTAATCAGTGGGGCTTCCAATCCTCATTTATTTGCACTGTCCCATATTACACACTGGTTTCTGCGAGAAGCAGAACAAGGTAATGCATAGATACATAAGAAATTCTCTGCATATCTACTGAGAAAATGGGGTCTGACTGAGTTATAAAGTACATCTCACAGTTGTGGTATTAGTAGTAATGTCAGCATCCATTTATTATAATTATACTTGACTCAGCACTGTGCTAAGCACTTCTCATATACTACATCCATAATAATGGTGAGTTAGGTAACAGTTCTAATCCTGCTTTTAGAGATAAGTCTTAAAGAGGATAAAAAATTTATTGAAGGTATCACAGATAATAAATGGGATGTGTCTAATTCAAGCCCAAATCTGTTCTTATCCATAGTCTACTCTAAGGCCCAGCCCTACTCTGATTCCAAGTTACTCCTTTTGAGATCCATGGAGATGGGGCAGTGAAAAGCTAGCCACTGGATGGCACACTGGACACCCTATTCTGTCATTACCCATTGGCAGGAAGTTAATGACAAAAATTCTTTCGGATGGATGGTGGGTTAGGGATTGAACTCAGCCCTACTCAGATATGAAAATCATAACATCAGGAAAATGAAGCCCTTCCTTCTTGCATCCTTAGTGCTCAGCATGGCTCACAGGCTGCCTTAGTGGATTTGGCTATTGTCCATCACTTTTCTTCCTCATAGAGTCAGCTGACTCAGGAAACTTAGGGGGCTTCATAGACATCAAAAGGAGAAACCCACTAGGCCAATTATAAATGAGAAAAGCCATGATGTAGATAGTTCCCTTAGAACCTTTTTTTTGGCACACCATACACAACACTAATATTTATTAAAAATAATTTGCTTCTATGATTTATGGGAAACTAGAAAAATCTTTGTGATTTTTTAAAATAAACAGATCCTCCTCTTCATTTATTAATGAAAAAGTGTTGATATTTATAGATTATATGTAGTGATATCTTTGTTTTCCTACAAACCTGATCATTGTTTTCTGCTTCTTTTCTTGGTCTATTGACCTGTCTACCTAAACAAGTTTGATCACCACCTCTGAAAATTTTCAAAATTTTTTTCTTAATTCCCATTGCCTTTGCCACAGTAACCATGTCATCAATTTCTTGGACAATTATGATAGTTTCTGCACTGTGTCCTTCATTCCATTCCTTTTCAACATTGCTGATTTTAGAACATCTTAGATGATCAAAGCCCTTCAGGAGTATCTTATTGTCTGCAGATACAGTTCAAACTCCTTTGGCAAACATGATGTTTAAGACCATTCATTCATTCAAACTTATTCCTAAGTATCTACTGACTACCTCTGACGGGGATGGGGAATGGGGTACCATCTAGAGTCTGGTGGAGAAGTTGTACATGTAAAACTTGACACAACAAGTGCAACGGGGGTCCATAGACATCTGTTTGGGGGTGCAATGAGGAAGCATTTAATGATTTTCTATAGGGTCCATCTGTTTGTTGGCTTCTTAGCACGCATCCTCTACTTCCCCATCATCCCAGATTGTGCTACTCTTGGCTTTAGGGATGGGAGATGTAAAATGGACTAAATTAATTCATGTTTTCCTTGCCCCAAGGCTGAGTTAATGGTTCAGGGACAAGTAAGATAGGCTTGGCCAAAGCTGGGGTGGGGGCACTCTTGGAAATTTTGCTGAGAAATCTAGGTCAGAGGTATTCTCAGTTTCTTTCTGGTTGAAAGAAACAAATCCTGATGACCCTGGAGGTGCTGTCAGCCTGGGAAATAAGAGGGAAATCAAGGTCAGGATGATGCCAGCGCTGTGGAAAGAAGAAGGAGAAAATGATGAGAATTGTGTCTTCAATGATAGTATTGAGATGAAGGATTATGTGCTGCTGAAAATATGCCCTGATTCTGAACTTTTTATTAAGACAAGCAATATATCCTTTTTTATTGTCTCCCATCCAAGTACTAACCAGGCCCGACCCTGCTTAGTCCTTTTTTATTGTTTAAGCAAGATTATGTATGCTTTGGGCCCCATCTTCAATTCTTCTTCCACTAAAAAACTGCTGAGAACCTCTCAATTCTGAAGACTAAAGAAAAATCTCTTCTTCTCTGATCTCCATTTTCCACCTACATTACTATTTCCAACTATATTCTTATATGTTGAAATATCTGCTCTTTGCTTCAGAACTCCCATTAAACCTTCTCTCTCTCTCTCTCTCTCTCTCTCTCTCTCTCTCTCTCCTTAAGCATGTCATCTTTCAGATATACTATGTGGGTAGTGCTTTCCCCCAAATCAATTCCTCTTAATTTAGTTTCAGGAAACCAATCACCCCTCTCCTATTCTCAGCCATATGCTCTAGGTGTTTCTGACTACCCTGTGGTTCCAGGTATGGACACAGACCTGTGCTTGGCCACTGACCTCACTGCACTTATCTGGTTACAAATATTAGTGTACTAGTGCACCTGTGGAGAGGATAGGATATAGCCACAAGGTGCTCAGACCAGAGTTGGTTCAAAGTCAGTGGGATGTGGTCAGTATATGAAGAAACCCCTATTAGGATACCAAAGAAATTTGCCTGAAACTGCCTGTGAGGGTTACTGTTGAATTTGCTGAAAATCATGCTGGAGTAGAGCAAAGTTGAGTTTTTTTTTTTTTTTTTTAAATTTAATGTCCTGGGAACACTGGGATGCTCTCAGCAGGGGCGTGATAATAAGTGAGCTATGGTGCCAGGGGAATACACTCCGAGGAAGCCTGTAGGGCACTCCTAGAACTTGCCCGGCAGTCTCCCACAAGCATCTGTTCCATGGACCTCGCTGCTGGGAAGCCATCTAAGGTAGTCAGTTACTCTCTACGTCCTGCATACCTGTCTAGCACCATAGAAGTAAAAAAAAAAAAGCACGCTCACTGGAATCAGGAAGAGAGGTGTCATTCTGTTAAGAGAGAAAGAAGAGTTGATTTATAGCTGAGAGACACGCATTGCTAAGTGGTACATCTGGGATTTTTATTGAAATACTAGGAAAGAGAAACTTGCTGATGTGTACATATGCATCCTTAGAGGAAGATGGTGACCTACCTGCCACCAGGAGGGAGAAGGATACTTTATAATAAACCTACCAGAGAGAAATGAAGGAGAGCTGAGAGACTCAGAGTGACAAGTTGATGACAATATCCTTTGGGTCTGGATCCAGTCATATCCTTAAGCCACATGTACTTAGAATTTTAGTTAAAAAAAAACCCAATAAATTATTTTTTCCTTCTCACTAAACCAGTTTAAGTTGGATTTACACATCTTCTTGTCTAAAGAATTCTGCAATAAATCTTGAATGAATCTCTAGGTTTTATGCTCAGGTCAGTATTATCTCTCTTCTCTGCAAGCATTGTTTCTCATTCTTTGTCTCTGATTTCTAGATATATAATCCTGTTATGGTTTAGAAATGAGGTATCCCCAAAAGCTCATGTGTGAAATAACACAAGAACACTCAGAGGTGAAATGATTGAGTTCTGAGAGCCTTGAACTAATCAGTTCATTAATCCACTTGAGTGTATTAACTGGTTGGTAACTGTAGGCAGGTAGGGTAACTGTAGGTGTAGCTGGACGAGGTGGGTCACTGGGTATGTGTCTTTGGAGCTTGTATTTTGTGCTTGTTGAGCAGAGCTCTCTCTGCTTCCTGATTGTCAAGTCTTTAACTGATTTTCTGTGCCTCACCCTTTGGCCATGATTATCCTGCCTCTAGGAATGGAGTCAGAAGTCTGTGGACTGAGACCTCTGAAACCGTGACTGCAAAATAAACTATTCCTTGTCCAAAATTGTTCTTGTTAGATATATTGATCATGGCAATGAAAAAGCTAACTAAAACAAATCCCGTGTTGAGCTGATTCAGGAAGATCAGAAAGCTGTATTAGTGCAGGGAGCCTTCTTAACTTAAACTTTTAAATCTTTTTAAACTTATGCAACAACCTTAGGCTTCCTGGGTAATGTGCATTGCATTTGCAGCTGAGGCTTCTGGGAGGTTAATCTTTTTATTTATAGTATCATATAATATACAATGGAAAAAATGTGATTGGGAGGGGCTAAGTGGCAGTGATGGGTCAGAGTTCTCAATAATAGCCGTTAGGGAACTGTAGCATTTGTTTCTGAGATTTGACACAAGTCCTTTCTGAATGAAGTTTTTAGAGTGGGCCAAGATAGGAAACAGAATCCAAGGTATTACCTTCCCTTTTTGAACTGAATGATCTCAATGTGAAAGACAAATGAATGGTGGTAATATGGTCCCATAAACTTAAATGGTCACAATTTAAGAAATTGAATTGGTTTTGATGGGTACTTTTCCCAACCGCTGCTGAAAAGTAATTTACCTGAAAGTCAAAGACAAGGGGAGAGAATTTTGTTGAACACACGGAAGAGTGGTTTCCCAGTGAACCATTACCTCTATTCCAGAAGCTCAGTATCATCAACCTGGGCTGAATTATATCAATAGCAGTCACTCACCCAATCTGACAGGGGAGGGACTGTCTGTTGGAGAATATTTCCAAACATGTGATAGCCCAGAAACTGTTCTCAAATAACCTGGCTCTACTCCCAGAGATGACAATCTCTATTTTATATATATATATATCTTTCTAAGGAAAGATTTATGCTTTTCCTGTATTCCCACAAATAAAATTGAAATACCCATTCTGAGGACCATAACACTTTTCAACTTTGTTCTTATTCTACACAAAATTTGTGGCATAGAGTTGGATTTGAGTGAGAGAAAGGGAAATGAAAAATAGGAGAAGATGTGGCAGAAGTGAATATAAACTATTAGAATGTTTCCATTAAAAGTTGGGAACTTGAAGCAATCAAGGTGATTGGAGAATCACTTGCAGCCTGATACCCTTCTATTTCTGAAGAAAATCAGAGTGGAAATTTAAGGAATACTTATCTCAAGAATTTTGGAACATCAGGGTAGATTACTAGGAGTCCTCCTTCTCAAAGAATCCCAGACCTTTTGAGAGAATATCTATGATGTGGAGACTATAGAGTTTGAGTCCAAAGCTCCCTGGTAGGAGGTAAGTAGCTTGCCCAACCTATGAGAAGAGTAAATTTACATTTCCTCAAAGGTCAGAAAATTCTAAGAAAAGAGTGGACTAAAAGATATACAACCAATACATCTGAATGTGATGCTAGCTGGTGTTTCTCACAAGTATAGACTCTTGGGGGAACTTGTTATCGATTCTTGCCAAAAGAGTATTTTTAAACTGAAAGAATCAGGTAGCTTTTAGAAAACAGAAGAGAAACATCATCATTGAAAAGCCTACTCCTTCAAGAGATTGAAAGGACTCTATTTATTTTTGTTTGTAATATCCAATAGCTGGCAATAGACCAACTGTCCATTATGAGATGAGTGGATAAAAATATGGTAGTCCATCTGTATAATGAAATGCTATTCTGTAACTCAAGCAAATGAGGTTAGTGATACATGCTACAATATGGAAAAATCTCCAATTATGTTGAGTGAAAGTAGGTATATGGAAAAGAGTACATATGATTTGACTTATTTAAAACTCTAGAAATGTAAACAAATCCATAAAGACAAAGCAGATCAATAGTTCCTTGGATGTGTAAGGAGGGCATGAATGAATAGGAAAGGGGAACTTCAAAGGGGTATAAGGAAATGTGAGGGGTTCTTGTATATATTCATTGGCTGTTTATGGTGATAGTTTTACAAATATCTAATACATGCCAAATACATAAAATTGTATACTTTAAATATTGTATATAAGTTTATGTCTCGGTAAAGCTGTTAAACAAGATACACTGCTCACTTCTTGGACAGAATAATTGCATTTGATTTTGAGATTTTTAAGGAAAGAAAGCTGCCTTTCAACTTCAGGGACAAGTATCTTTCATAGAAATGATGAGAACATCAGCATGAAGAATCAGCTGTGAAATGGCCATGGGAAAGCCACCATAACATCCAAGATGGTAACAGCCATTGGATTTGGAATCATAATAATGAGTAGAAGTAACAGTTTGAAGCTAAACCAACTTTGCTATTCACACCCAAGGCCATGGTTTTTGGCAACACTTGAATTACAATCAGGCTTAGACAGAGATTATACAATAGATACTATTAATATTGATTTGGCCTTTATCACCATGAGACTTCAATGCCAAGAACTGCTTGGAAGACAGGCTCTTCCATGTCACTGGCCTGGACTCACACCTAAATTTGTTCTGGTTCAGAGCACAAATAGCAAGCCTGGCCCTTTGTCTACATTTCTATTGAGAAGGCATTTACCAGCCAGGATTGTATTGACCCAGGATAGATGAAGCAAATAAAGGAGAAACATGAAAGTTTCTATGCCATGTCATGTACATGTGCTTCTGGAAGACTGAACTTAGAATCAGTAGGTGAAAATTATTGGGTGGCTGTATTTGATTTAATATGATGAAGTCATTAATAAAAGTGGGTGATATTTAAAAAATGAAATTAGCTGCTTTGTGAGACACCAATCTCCCTATCAGAAAAAGCATTGGAGCAGAAGCTAATTACAAATATTATTTCTGCAGTTTGTGTTCCCTGAAGGTAAATTATGTGTAATGTAATCAATTGATTCAGGAACACAATCTGTATTACACAGACCACTATTAATTATAACATGATCACTATGGGTGCATAGGAAAAATATTGCAGGAAGTATATTAACACATAGTTGTTTTGTGTAGATGCCTGATTAGTTTGCATTTCCATTCTTGTGTTCAATATCAGCAATTGTAAACTCTGTTGCAGTTTCATGTTGTTTGAAACCAGATTTGAATTATGTTACTTTTTACAACCACACATCATACAGATGATATAGAACTATATATGAAATTGTAGTTTGCTGGGTTAAATGAATTTCTTTACAATACAACTTTTGAGAATTCTCATGAGTTTCATTCTATCAATATCCATATCTTCTCCATAGCCCCTGGAGAAGAACTGATCACCTTGTGCAATATTAGACTAGATTTTCCAATATTGCCAATTTTTCAATTATCTGATTTTGGTAATCTTAGAATGGATAATGGATACAATTGTGGTTCCTTCTACTGGGAAACTTGCTTTAATCTTGTCCTCATTCTTTTGCCTAAATTTCTCCTTTTTCTTACTCTGGTCTCAACAAAGAGAGTATCTGAGAGTAAATTTTGGAGAGCAATAATCTATAGTTTGGTTTCAACTATGTTATAAGTTTAAAGAAAGTATGTGAGTAAATTTTGGAGGGCAATAATCTATAGTTTGGTTTCAGTCATGTTATAAATTCAGATGCTCTTATGACTCTAGGGAGAGATACGGGTTAGCAATGTTTATGAGTCTGCAGTTGAGGCAGGAGAGCACAGTGGGGTGAAAAGTATTTCCAGGAGATTAGATAAAAAGAGACAATGCAGGTTGAGGTGAGAAGAAGGAGCACTCTGGGATTCTCTGATATTTCCAAATATCATAGAAACACAGGGATGAGGCAGCTCACGCGGTAGGAGGAAACTCATATGAGCATCATCAGAGGCTTGGAGAATAAAATATATCCAAAATAAAGGGCTCAATTCTGAGCTCTTCTTGCGAAAATTACATTACTGAATCTAATCATCAGGAAGTGTCATCCAAATGCAAATTGAAGAAGTATTAAAAAAATGATTTAAGAACATGTCACCATCAATTATCATTTTATAGATTTAAAAATGTGGTTCTTCTTGGCTCCTAAATCTCATAATATGTGGCGCATATGTCTTTTAGTCTTATACCTCACTGTTAATAACCTTTCTGCTGCAGAAATTTAGGACAAGATCTTCAGGCTCAAGATGCCTTTGACCATTTCCCCCATAGAGGAATTTCTAATGATCTTGTACAGAATTAGGCCCTGATGAAAGAGCATTTCAGTACGGTTTATGGGCCTATTCTACTTGACATATAAGCTTATTAAAATGACTTTTCTCATGAAGGGGTTCTTTGATACATTAGAACAACAATGATATTATTGTCACCCAACAATTTCATTCCAAGAGTGGGAGCTATATATAAGTCTTAGGCATGCATTCATGTGGGTTGAGAAATGCAGCCTTTTGAGACTGAAAAGGGGATGTTTCAGCATCAGAACAAGTAAGCTTTCTGAAGAGCATTTGGTTGGGGTCAAGAAAATGGCAGCTGGGTCAGTCGGCTATTCGTGTCAGCTCTCTTTCTCCTTAACATTTGCAGTTCTGTAGAGGCCAAAAATTAAATCTTTGTTTTCCTCAGATTTTCTTGGCCTCTTAGACTTCTGAGTGATTCTTCGTTGTCACTCAACAACAAAGACTTAACATTTACCAGGGATTAGAGAGAAAATTCCCAAGGCCTCCAAGCCATGGGTGATTAGAAAAAGACAGCATTTAGTAATTAAGCCATGACATGAATGTGAACATGAAATATTTGGAAGGTTATCACAGGATGCGCCTAGCAGCTGTCCAGCATGAAGGACTCCTCTTATAAGAAAAGCCATTCAGTCTTCAAGATATCTCAGAAACTCCTCTAGCTGTGCTATAGCTCTCCCTAGCTGGAGATTTTTCTAATACTCTTTAATAACTAATATAAATCACAAAAGTTCATAATGGTACACAGGCATCCCAGGGTTGGCTTAATATGTATCATCTGGCAATTTGCAGTACAACCTACTGGGTAACTCTGCATAAGTTATTTTGATCAGTTTATGCAGCACAATGATAATGGCTTTTGTAAATTGCTTGGTTTTCCTTTTGTATGATGGATTTACCATTCATGGTTCTGAGGGGGTTCAGGGATTCATAATTTTTGAGAAATATCAAGCCTTCACCCCTCTGTGCTAAAACACAGACACCCTCGTGAATCAAGAAAAGGCACTTCATATTTCCAGAGCTTACACAATCACAGGACACCCATCAAAATATCTGTCTGCTGAGAATACTTACCAGTACTTGTTTACTTAGCAGCCATTCTTAACAGCATCATCATGTTGAATGAAAATTATTGTTCTATTGGTGGAGAGTAATTGTTTTCCAGTTGGCATAAAGATTTTTTTTTTTACCCTTCTAGGTTAGTGCTTTTTATCAACTCAGAAAATAGTCTCAAGCTAAATAGAAATAGAAAATGTTGAGACAGACTGCTGTCTAACTCCACTTATAAATGAAAAGTATTCCGCATTTGCTTTATTTCCTCCAAAGTATCAATGAATGTGCAGCAAATGGTCCCTGGGTTCCATTATGTGCACTGTGCTTGGGGTAATATAAAAGGATATGAGGTGGTCACCATGTTTTGCTAAATTTTTTATTCAATCTTCTCTCTCAGTGTTCTTGGTAACGAAGAAGGGATGGTTGGCTGGTGTGGTGGATATAGAAGTTAATATCCACATGAATTTCTTTCTTGTCTCCATGGTCACAAATTTCAATGAGTTTTCCTTAAAGTTAGAGCTTTGGCAGACCAGTACCCCTGAAGAGCGTTCATGGTCTGGTGACTAGGAAATGACAGAAGGATATTAAATTTGAAGCGTAGCTCCCACTAACATAACATCTCTTCATGACTTTAGACCCTTGAGGTTGAAATTAATTTTAAACATTGCCATATGATTTTTTTTGTTCTTTAATCTTTTCTTCAATCAATAATTATCTTGACTTTGGGTCCACATGGTTTGGGACCAGCCACCCCTATCTCCTAAAAAGCCTCTGTTATCTTTTTACTGTACAAGATAAGTGACTATTGGTTTCCTGCTGTGTGCCAAGCTCTGTTTCACTTTAGCTTACACCCTTTGGCCAAGGTCATTTGTACCTTTTGGCTGAGGTTTTGATGCCACAGAAAACCAGTCTGATTCCCTCTTCTGTGATACACATTCAAGAATCTGAGGACAGCAATGCTGTTCTTTTTTGCATCTTATCAGGTATCTTTAGGTCAGGTATCTTTCATTTTCAAGTGGCCTTCATCATTTTACCTTCTTCCCTCCTTGTTTTATCAGTTAATGAGTATAATTGAAACCCAGATCCAGACTGAATATGTCCTAAAATATATTTGTTTTTTTTTCCTAAGATGTAGCTTTTGTTTTTGACAGCTATACTATATTTTCTAAGTTGATTTCTTTACATTAGCATGTATCAAGAAAGTACTATTTACTGCCAGGTGTGGTGGCACACACCTATAATCCCAGCAACTTGGGAGGCTGAGACAGTAGGATCTTAGGTTCAAAGTCAGCCTCAGTAATGATGAGGTGCTAAGCAATTCAGTGAGACCCTGTCTCAAAATAAAATATAAAATGCGGCTGGAGATGTGGCTCAATGGTTTAGTGTCCTTGAGTACTCACCCCCAAAGTACTATTTACAAAGCATGTTGAAGATAAAATACACGTCTTTAACATGGAGTCTATCTTTGTATAAGATCAGGAAACATTTAAAATACATGACTGTATTTAAACAGAAGCCAGAAGCCTCAACATGCTTTGGGAGCAAGTAAGAAGGCTTGGTTTCCTATATGTGGCTATACTCCTGCAGGCAGCAAAATCAGAAGGTTTAGCTAAAAGCAAAAATTGAACAAGATTGTTAAATGTGACTGGGGCACTTTTAAGCGACTCAGACAACAGGTGATTTGGAATCTTGAATATTTTAGGAAGATACAACCCCCCCCCAAAAAAAAAAACAGGGGAAAGAATCAAGGAAGGAGGAAAGAAAGCAGATGTGGAAATACCAGATTTCAAGGATGGTTAGTGGAGGAAGAAGAATGAGGAACCAAAGACTAGGAGGGTGGACAGGTGACGGAAATGGCAGGGAAGTTTGGGGACCACAGACTGAATTTATACACAGGTGTTGCCACTCATGATGTGATCGGAGGATCAGCAGTCTTATCAATACCTAGGAGCTTGTTAGAAAGATAGATTCTCTGACCTGCAGAACTAAAATCTGCATCTTAGCAAGGTTGCCAGGAGGTTTATGTGCACACTGAAGCCTCAAATACACTGCTGCAGACCACAGACAACAGTGTACTTGAGATTTGGGACAGAGAAAGGAATGAAAAGGAAATGTACATTTTGAGGGTGTTGGTGTTATTTCATTTAACCCACAGAATTAACTTAAATCACCTTCTTTTTACAGAAGAAAAAGTTTAACCTGAGCAGTTTAGTTCTATTACCTAAGATCTTGATGCAGTAAATGGCAGAGTAAGAATTTAGACTCTGGTATGTCTCCCTCCCTCCAGAGAATGCCTAGTTCAACTTCATGATTGAGTGGGTTAATCATTGTTGAGTTTTGGAAAGTTCAATGTAAGAGAGTCAGTAATGAGGGTTGAGACTTCTTTCTGTCAACTAGAATACACTCCCTTTGAATGAGATGGCTTTTGGAGTGTGTGTGAGTACAGTGTGCAGGTGCTTAGGAAATTATATCTGCTATGATTAGTGACTGAACCCCAAGTCATTGCTGCAGTACCCATATTCTCACAAAAAAGAATGAATACCATGTATGTATAATATGTCAAAATACACTGTACTGTCATGTATATCTAAAAAAGGACAAATTTTAAAAAGGAAGAAAAAGAATAAATAACCTTTTTTTAACAAAGGGAAATCTAAAGTCTAAACAGAACATTCAATGTCTCAGGCTGAATTCAGTCTTCCCAAGGGCAATGAATAGATATTTGAATTACATTTGCACAGCCCAGTGAACTTTATAAGTCCATTCTGTCCCATCACTAGGAATGGTATATTCTATTACTCATAGGACAGGTGTGTGTAGGTGTGTGTGTGTGTGTGTGTGTGTGTGTAAACGGAACCACAAGTTTCTAAAAAAAATAAATCGATCCAAAGGTTAGATTTTTGACACCATGTTGATATACATAAATCACTGATTCACAGTGCCTGCTTTTTGTTAACAGTGATTTAATTAGAAGCATTATGCATTAAGGGTTGGGGGAGTGGCCTGCTAACAAAACCAGAAATATCCAGCAGTCTGTCAGATGGTATTACATGCTTCAGCAATTCTTATTTTATATATATATATATATATATATATATATATATTTTTTTTTTTTTTTTTTTTTTTTTNNNTTTTTTTTTTTTTTTTTTTTTTTTCTCCATGAGCTACTCTACTACCTATGCCCACTGATTGCCTTGGATACAGCATGAAGTCTTTGCATCTGTACCTCTGAAAATTATTCAGGTCATGTTTAGCTACAGAATAAGTTTTGTTACCTGATTTTCAGTGGATGAAATCTATTTCTAAAATTTTGAGTTTGAAAGAGTTGGGGAAAATAAGCAAATGATACTTTATTTTTTTAAGACAGCTGCTCTTACGTATTTGAAGTCACACACTGTTGTGTTCTTAGATGCCGTGGGTCTTACACTTGAAAAAATGCACTTTCAGATAAATTTAAGCATAGAGTTTAAGGGGCCTGATGTGTTCTTTCAAACTTTCCAAGCACTTGCCCTCCACGAAGCTGCTTGGTTTAAAATTATTTTAGAGAAATGGGGATAGGCAATATCTTGGTGCCTTTCTGTGGAGGAAAATATTAATAACATTAAGAAAGAAGATTTTATACCTGTGAAGAGTAATCTTAGCACTACATTATTACTTCAGTCTGAGGGGAAACATGTCCTTTATCTGTCTCCATGATGGTTTTCCTGAGACCAACCAAGTTGTTGACCAGATTTATCCCCATAACCGTTATTACTGGATGCCTGTGGCTTTTGAAAGTAGGTAGAAGTCATAAATCCATGACTGGATATTGCCAGTGTCTATGGTTTTTCTTCAAAATAGAGCCAGAGACAGGAGCAATTTAGAGGATTTAGTTTCTCAGTGATCAGGTATTTCATTTTACATACACTTACTTGCTGAGGGATTGTGTGTGACAATTACCCTGCTCTTAGAACACTGGAGGGATACTTTATCAGTATAACTGATGGAGGTCTTCAATGGAATTTTCTTCACAAGTTTTCTTCTGGCAAAAGGGTTGTTTGAAGATGTTCTCCAAAACTTAAATGTTTGAGAGAAGGAATAGAAGGAGGAAGTGGAGAGGGAGAGAATGTCACAAAATTGAATCAAGACTAAGATGCTTATTTGTGGATAGTAGGAACATCTGTGTCTCTCAAAATAATGTTGCAAACTTGGACTAGCATCACTTCAATTATCAACAAAAAAGTAAAATAATGCTAAATATTAGAACAATTTTTGTTATTGCTATATTTATCATATAGAAACACCATTACATAAAGTATTGTACAAGCCTCAAATATTAAGTGTTAACACAAAGTAAACAGATTTAGTCCACAGAAAACCTGGAGACTTGGTTAGTGTAGTCCCAGTCCCAGGACTGTGGTGGTATGTCTCCCAGCTGGGTCTCCCCTCTCTTTTCCTTGCCCCTCTGTAATCCATTGTCCACAAAGAAGTCAAAGTGCCTTTTCAAAGATGTGATTCATATGAAGCTTAAAGCTTCCCAGCACTTCTCATTGTACTTGGAATAAAATCCAACCGCTCTCTTGTGTCCTGGGTGGCTGTTCATGATTTACCCCTCACCACCTTCTGAGAATCCCATTGCATATTACTCACTCTCTTCGGAATCACATTTTATCCTACTGCCTACAATCTGTTCTTTCAATGAGACAAATTCATTTTTCCTTGCAGTTATACTTCTTTTTCTGAAACTGCTCATTCACTCCAAATTTAAATGCCTGGGTCCATCTTCTCATTCAGATCTCTGTTTAAAGTTTTCACTTCATATAGGTCTTTCCTGAACATTCAATCCGAACCAGTCCTTTCCACCCTTACCCTCAATCTTGTCATCCTACACTTAACACTAAATTAAAATTTAAAATAGATTTATTTGCTTACAAGTTCATTTTTACTCCTTCCATAGAATCTAAACTCTGCAAGAGAAAGTACTTTATCTTATTGAGAGTTCCAGCTCTAAGCTTTAACTCAGTGCCTGTCATATAAATGAATATTCCTCCAAAGCTTTGGAGATTATTCAATGAATGGGAAAACTAGCTTTCAGTAAGGTTTTACATAAGGAATACCATTCAGAATATGGAATGTGAATGGAGGTGAAAAAAATTGTGTCATTCTTTGACTCACTGGGGATCCCTCAGGCACAATCTGAAATCTTATGTTTTTCAGGTGCAGGCAAAGAGGAAATTCCATCTAAGACAATAATCTGTGATCTTTGGCACTTCGGTAACTTCCAAGGTGAGAGCATAAAGAAATTTCAAATGCAATGATGTATGTGGAGAAGGAAAACGCTGGAGGTTAGTGCCTGTTTCTGGATGCAGCACTTGACCTAGTTACTTCAAAGGTCGAATCCCTTGTGCATGAGAAGAGCACTGGACTTGGAATTAGATATGAGCTCAGGCTTTCTCCTTGTTACCATAAGCCCCTGCAAATCTGGGCAAGACATAGACGCCTAGATGTTTTCTCATCTGTGAAGTTGGAATGATAGTAAAGAATGCTAATCATTTTTATTGTATGCTTGCTGTATTCCAAGTCTTATGTAAACATTTGCCTGCTTTATGTTTAAGTTTTATATTCACCTCTATGACAATAATATTGCTACATTGCTCCCTACCCCCTCCCCATGCTACTCTCCCTCTTCCAATCTGTTGATAATCCACTCTGCTGCTCTGCTTCCTGCAAATCCAGCCTTGCCAAGAATTTTGTGTCTGTAAAGCACCATTGAGGGTGAGAGCTATGAATAGAACACAAATGTGAACAGAGATGGGCTTCAAAATTCTAGGAAGTCTTAGCTCTGAAGCTCAAGAGGACTTGGGTAATTGTGATGATTTGGGAAGAGTAACATGAAACCGGTGGCAGAGCTGGGACGAGGCCTTATGATAGTTTGAATTTGAAACTCAGGGTCTTCATGGATATACTATGTGGATATACCTTCCAATATGGTTGGGAGAACAAATGGAATCACCATACAGTTCTGATAGAAGTGATCATATTCCCTTGTAATGGTCATAGAGATGCTTCCACCATTAGACTAGGAGGGACTCAAGTTGACAAAAATGCCCTTTATTCACCTCTGTGTCTCCAGCATCTAGCACAAAGATTGGTTCATAAAAGGTACTTTTTTTTTTAAATTGCTCTCTCAACCTATAGAATGGGAGAAAACATTTGCAAACTACTCCTCTGAAAGGGGATTCATATCCACAATATATAAAAAACTCAAAAAACTTAACACCTAAATAAATAAATAAAACTAAATATACACACCAGAAAAATAAATAGAAAATGAGCAACAAATATGTGAAAAAATGTTCAACTTTTCTAGCAATCAGGGAAATGCGAATCGAAACTACATTGAGATTTAATCTTCTGACAGAATGGCAATTATGAAGAATATAAATAATAATAAATGATGGTGAGGATGTGGGGAAAGGTACACTCATATGTTTATTGGTGGGGCTGTAGATTAGTATAACCATGCTGGAAAGCAGCATGGAGATTTCTCAAAAAACTAGGAAAGGAACCACCATATGATTTAATTATCCCCTTCCTGAGTGTTTATCCAAAATAACTAAAAGTAGCATACTATAGTGACATAGCTATATCTATGTCTGTGGCAGAGCAATTCACAATAGTCAAGTTATGGAATGAGCTCAGGTTCCCATCAATACATGAGTGGTTTAAGAAAATGTGGCATATGTATACAATAAAGTTTTACTCAGCTATAAAGAATAACAAAATTATGGCATTCATCAGTAAATAGGTAGAAATGGAGAACACCATGCTAAGTGAAATAATCCAGCCTCAGAAAATCAAGAGTCAAATATTTTCTCACATATGTGGAAGCTGGAACAAAGTAAAGGGAAATGAAGAAGTAGGGAGAGATTAGATATCAGAAGGATAGAGGGAAGGTCAGTGGAATAGAAGGAGATTTGAGGGAAGAGGAGTGTTAGGAAAGTGGAGGAAATGCAGAAATAAATTTGGCAAAATTATGCTGTCATGTAATGAATTTCACCTTTATGTTTGTCTATAAAGCACCAATTAAAAATAAATAAATAAAAGCAAGACCAGTAGAGTAGAGCAAGAGGGAGGAAGGGAGGGGAAATGGAGCAAATTAAATTTCATGCATGTATGATCATGTCAAAATGAACCCCACCATTATGCATTACTATAATGCTCTAATAAGAGCATTAGAAGTGTGCTCACTCTCCTTCTGCACTCCCTTCTTTGCTTTCCTTCTCCTCTGGTGACAGAAATGACGTTTGCCAAAGCCCACAGGGTCATCTCAAAGACTTTTCTGGGGAAGGAGTGAGAAACAGAGAATCTTCGATTAAACATGCTCCAACTCTCCCTCTTCCTACCTGCTGATAATCCATATTCCTGCTCTCCCTCCTGCAGATCCAACCTTGCCAAGAATTTTGTGTGATTCCCAAGGCAGGTGAGAGTGCTGGATAGAAACACAAGCATGACCAAGAATGGGCTTTAAAATTCTAGGACGTCCCATTAGTTCTGTCTGAAGCACAAGACCTGGGGCTTGCTTCACCTCATTATGTGCAGGAACAAGATCACTGCCTAGATGACATATTCAAGTGTTGATTTCACATGAGGGGAAAAAGACCCTGTGATTCCAGGAGCAAGAGGTGGCCATTGAACAAATATGACAGGATACATAAGTTTTAGAAGACACAGCTTTTTTTTAGTGCTACCTACTGTTGAAGTTATGGGGGAAGTCATTGAATTCTTATTTATTTGCTTGGTTCTGTATTAGAGCGTGGTGGGAATTGGTGGGGGAACAGCTGTTCTCAGCTGTGTGTTTTTGTTTATTAATGTTTCAAGTTTATTGTTTGTGCAATATGTAATGTCTCTTTGAATCCTTTTATTTATAGAGCTAATAAATAATTTGAGAGTCAGTGCACTTGGGTAAATGAGTCATGGCTGGGGGTGAATAAACTGCCACTCATTTTGCATATGGAAGGGAATAAAATGGCAAGAACATTCTGTGGCCTTGACTAGGAGATTGGACAGTCAGTAACAAGACTGAGGAACAAAGGGCAAACCTCAAGATCACCTCTTAGCTAGTCATCAAAATCAGATGATCTGGAAGTACTTTGGAAAAGAAACAAGAAAGTGAACTGATATACCCAATAAGAAATAAGCTCGGGAAGTTTTGAATTGTTTACCTTGGCTATCCTCTGTCTTTTAAATGTCCTTGACTCAATAACCAGTTGAGATCCTTAAGGTTCATCTCTTATTCCCTAAACAAATAAGACTTCTACTGCAACCAGAAGAAGCTGAGTATTGGGAAAGGAGAGGTATGCCAAATCATCCCTTTTTTTCACTCATTATGTCCATTATTTGGAAAATCTCTCTAATATGGAAGGTACCAATTGTAGGTACAGAGAAATGATACACTCATTTATATCAGGATTTGCCTGCATGGTTTCAAATTTCTCAAATACACACCAAGCAAGCCAACCCATCCTGGGCACTCCACCCAGAAGTGTAGGGCTAGACATATCCTTGGAGATTCCCCCGAACAATACTCTAGTTTCACCACTGAGATACAGAGACTCCAAAGGGAAAAGAGGACCTGGTTGACATCACATTCTCATTTGGTAGCAGGACTGAGTGACCTGAACTCTTTACTGAATTCCTATTCCTCTTCTCAAATGCTGTGCCCACCACCATCATTGGTATTCAATTTCTCACCCCACATAAGGTTCCTCAACTAGTATGCTGTGAAACACAGTTTTGGTTTTTGCTGTTTTACTCTAAACCCACTGGTCTTTTTGTCTTCCACCATCACATTGTGTAATAAATATTGCTTTTACCACAAATAAGAAAATATAGAAAATAAAATTTAAAAGTGTGCCTTGTGCCTTTTTGTCTCTAGATCCTATACATCTCAACAGCTGTCCTCTAATGAAAATATTTCATGAAATAATGGGTAGCAAGATGAAGTACAGAAAGAATCCTGAGGCAATAGGATTGATTTTTTTTTCCCCCCGGAGCTGTCTCTTTTTCTGAAAGACAACAACTTGGGTAAAATTCTGCCTGGAAATGAGGGCTATGTTAATTATTTATTACGAGTTACAACCCGTCTCCACAAAGAAACAACAGAAGCAGGTTTTGACATGTTTATTAATTACCCCAAAGCCATTCTTTTAGAACTTGACTTATTATTATTTATCCTATAGTCACTGTAGGAAGTAAGGAGAAAAACTACTTTCCATCAAGATAGACTGGGAAAGTGTTGTTTTAAAATATTGCCTAACTCTCAAAGATACCAGCAGTGTTTTATTATGAAATTACATCTATGGCTCTCTGATACTTCTTTTCTTAATTGTTCACTCAGTGGCAACAGTTAGAATTCTGGAGCAAATAAAGCACAGGGAGATTCCTGGAGGGCAAAGAATCAGGAAGGCAATTCTGAAGGTGGAACTTCTTTTCTATTGAGAAAGAGGAGACAACTGATGATCCCAGCTCTTCCTTACAGCTCCCTTGAACTGGTTACTCCAGAAAACGACTACCATCTTGCTAGGACGCTGGAACCATTACCAAGCAGGGAAGATTTGCTTGGAATGGCAAAACCAAATCAATTTGTTGACAACTTATATTCTTTCTATTTTCTAAAGGAATGTCAGTTGGCCTATAATAAAAGACACAGATGCATTAGGGGATCAGAGGAGACTAGAAGTCAAATCTCACGCAGAAGACCCTGAACAAGCTGCCTCACTGAGCGATTTTGAGATGGCCTTCCCTTGTGGTCCTTCTAAAGAGAGCTCCTAATTGTATCCATTTATGAATAGCATGCACTGTTCATGTTAGAACATGGTAAACTTCTTTCTAAAGATTTCTACTATCACCTCTAAGAAGATTATATATATA